>NC_069383.1:35690000-35867500 GCF_027475565.1 Acinonyx jubatus
CAAATATGTCTTCTCATGAATGACGATGAAAACAATACTAATGAAGATGGAAATAACAACAAAAAGCCTGGTTGCAGTGTCAGACTTTGAACCCAGAAAAATTAAAGTTGAATAGTGGGCCTCTCATGTGTTTGCTTTGCCCTTTTGGTCAAGCTATCTAATGTCTCTGAGACACTATCCTCTGTCAGTAAAGTATAGGTAAGAACATCCATTTCACTGGGTTATTCTGAGGATTCATTGCGATAATACATGTACATATAGAACACACAGTAACCACTCAAATGACCTTCTTTCCCTTCTTCCCTCTTTACCCAGATCAACTCCTTCTGAGACTTAATAATACATAATAGTTTGCCTCAGTTTATTACAAGTGGAATGCTAAGAGAGGCTGTCCCACCTGTATTCTCTACTCAGACTTAATATCTAAAACCATTAAAAAGTTGGGATCTCACAATCTACACTGAATGCTGAAGGGTTTACATCAGAAAGGAAAAAAAAAAGTGGTACATAGAATCTGTTAACAGTGTTCCATGCACACATTTATGCATTTTACTATTTATTTAAAAACATTATTCCGATACAAAGTATATGCCAAATAAAAGGTTTTGGTTTTGTTTCTTGTGCAGTAGGAAAGCTTCGTCTGAGCAAGCATGTCTCTAACCCCAACAGTCCCCTAAGCCCAATAGGCCCAATAGGGCTACGATGCAACGGGTTTTACTGGTACCCATTGTTTGGTTTCTACATGTTTCAGTTTTAACTTCAGTTCACAAGATTTTTTGTGTCTTGGTTTCCATTCTTTGTTTCTTGCTTTGTCTGTACTAGTAATCCAGGCTTTGTTTTGTTTTATTTTGGTATCTAAGCTTTATCTTTGTCCAACTCTGGCTCTAGGTTCTTAGCAGTTTCAACTTGCTAGGTAACTTCTTGAAGAACAAACCCTCCCATAGTCATTTATTCCAACCAAGGTTTGCTAACTTCTGGTGGTGGAGGGGAAGATAAACAACTGCATAATTAGAGTTCAGTCCTGCAAGGGTTATACCAGATGGATGCGAGGGAGAAACAGGATGGGTATTAGCATGGCATAATGAGAAAGGGCTTTCAAAGAGGAGGCAATGCTTAAATTGAGTTGTAATGAATGAACAGGAATTAAGAATGTGAAAGGCTTCTCCAGGCAGAAGTGAGGCATTAGTAAAAGCAAGATTTTTGGGGGCAATGGCAACTCATTCCTTGTGACTGGGGTCTGAGTTAGGGGTACATATAGCACAGGGAGGTAAGAGCCAGGCTGTGAGAGGTCCATGGTTACTGGATTCAGAAGTTAAACATTTCTTCTCTAACAACTGCCTGAGTAGAGGGTAAAGAAACGTGGCCATCCTGCAGGATTGAAGAAAAATGATATGAACAGATTTAAATTTTAGCAATATCCATGGCAACAACATTAGTTAGGAGGTTGTTACAGACAGTTTAGACTACTTGAGTAAAATGGAGAGGAAGAGAAGTTGCGAGTTGTTAAGGAATTTGAACATACAGGATTTTTTTAAAGTTTTTAATTCCAGTTAGTTAACATACAGTGTAATATTACATTCTGGTTTATAAGTGATCCCATACTTCCAAACAACACCCGGTGCTCATCAAAAGTGCACTCCTCAGTCCCCATCACCGATTTCATCCATACCCCCACCCACCTTCCTAGCCCTAAAGTTATCCCTCTGGCGAGGTCTCTGAACTGCATGATCACAGGCATACACCCTCATACTGTCCCTAACTCTAACCTTTATTCTGGCCCTAAACCGAGCCCTAATCCTACATGTGGTATTATATATATATATATATATAATATATATATATATATATATATATATTATATATATATATATATATGGTGTGTGTGTATGTGTATGTGTGTGTGTGTATATAACATTATATGGTTGATAATAATATTAATATTATATAATAACAATATTATATATAATATATATGTGTATACAATATATTATTATAATTATTAATTATATTATTGATATTATTAATTATTAATAATTATAATAATATATAATACATATATAATATATAATATATATTATATATGTCATATATATAATATGGAATATTACTGAGCCATAAAGAAGAATGAAATCTTGCCATTTGCAACAACATGGGTGAAGCTACAGAATATTATGCTCAGAGAAATAAGTCAGAGAAAGACAAATATCATATGAACATACAGGATTTGATTGATTATATGTAGAAACTGTGAAAGAAGAGAAGTCATTTAGATGATTCAAGGGAATCTGAGCAGAGGATGGCCTTATTTATTAAGGTAAAGAACACAGGAAGATTAGTTTTGAGTGGAAAAGTGATGAATTAAATGTTGAGCATGGTGAATTTAAGGAACCTGTATCTCTTAGTAGAAATTTCCACCAGGATGCTCTTTATGTGGTTCTTGAACCAGACAGTAATGGTCTCAGGTTTAGATTTGGGAGCCATTAGCAAGTCAATGGTAGTTGAAGTAATAGTGTAGGTGAAGTTACCCATAAACCTGGTGAGGTTTGTAGAATGAGAAGAGCAGAGGGCTGAGGACAGAATTCTGAGGGTTGATTTCCTAAGCAAATATTTATTGAATACACATAAATGTTAAAGTCACTGTGCTAGATGTTGAGGACATAATGGTGAACCAGTGAAATTGATATCCTCTTTACTTCCTCCCTTTCTCTTTCCTTTCTTCTTTCTTCTCTCCTTTTCTTCCTCTTGTCCTTCCATCAATAAATGTTTATTAGTCACCTACATAATGCCAGATACATATACTAAGTTCTAGTGGTACTACAGAAACAAGACGTAAAAGGTCTTCATTCTTACAAAGTTTATATTCTAATGGAGAAGGCATAAATTAGATCATTAAACTGGTGAAATAAATACAATAATTATAAACTTTGATATATTCTAGTAGGAAATAAATAAGGTGTCAGACACAGAATATTAAGGAAGATTATCTTAGATAGTATGGTTAAGGAAGGTCTTTCTGAGAGGTAGCATCTAAGCTAACACCTGAAGAATGAAAAGGGGCCATGTATTGATAGGATCAAAGAGGGCTCATACTAAAGTAGAAAAAGCTCATACAAACTTGACCTTGACTTGATCTTGACCTGGAACAAGGGAATGAGGTAGAGATGAGGTAACTTCTCATCTTAGCAGGGGCCCAATAGAGCCCTTGTTTACATCCTAATAGAGGAAATAGGCAGAAAATCATTAATTATGCAACTAAATGGTAATGATAGAAAGTGATCTAAAAGGGAACAAACATCAGAGGAGCACTGCCATTTGAAGGCAAAGAGAAATCAGTGCCTGGGAAGGATACTGAAAAGGACCAGCTTGAGAAGTCTGGTTGGAAACCAGGAGAATGGTACCATAAAATCTGAGAAAAGAGTGTCTGAAGAAAGTGATCATGATAAATAAAATCAGATGAAGCAAAAAGATTAAGATAATGATAAGATAATGCTCTGTGTCTTGGTCAATTTGGACCAAGACTAAATGGGCTAAAATAACCTCACGGTGGTGGTGGGTGGGTGGGAGGTTGGTCAGAAGTCAGATTGTGGAAACAAGAGGGATAAATAGGCAGCAATAGATTTGAGATAGACCATTCTTTTAATTACATAGGTTATGATGAGACTGAGTGGTAGAATTGCCAGACTAAAAGAGTAGGTGGATTGTATGGAGGCTTACTTGTTTAAGAGAGAAGACCTGGGGCATGTTTATGTACTGAGTAAATAAATTAGTTGTAAGAGAAGTGTTTTGGGAAAGTGAGTAAAAGGCAGAGCAAAGTCCTTTGGCAGATAAGAAGGAGATGATGCCCAAAGCAACAAGTGGTCCATCAACAAAATAAAAAGCCAACCTATGGAACAGGAGAAAATATTTGTGAACAACATATCCGGTAAGGGGTTAACATCTTAAATATACAAGGAACTTATATGATACAATAGCAAAAAAAAAAAAAAATCAATTAAAAACTGGGCTAAAGGTCAGAACAGATACTTTTCCAAAGTAGATATATAAGTGTATTAATGGCCAACAAGTGCATGAAAAGATGTTCAACATCACTAATCATCAGGGAAATGCAAATCCAAACCACAGTAAGAGATCACCTCACACCTGTTAGGATGTTATAATAAAAAAGATAAGAGATAACAAATGCTAGTGAGGATGTGGAGATAAGGGAACCCTCATACACTGTTGGCGGGAATGTAAACTGGTACAGCCAGTAAGGAAAAGAGCATGGAGGTACTTCAAGAAATTAAAAATAGGATACCATTTGATCCAGAAATTCCATTTCCAGGTTTGGATCTGAGGGAAATGTAATCAGTATTTCAAAGACATATTTGCACCCCCACGTTCACTGCAGCATTACTCACAATAGCCAAGATATGGAAGCCACCTAAGTGTCTTGTCTAAAGACAAATGGATACAGAAAATATAGTATATGCATACAATGGTACATTATTTAGCCATAAAAAAGAAGAAATCCTATCATCTGGGCCACCATGGATAAAACTAGAGGCATTATGCTAAATGAAATAAGCCAGAGAGAGAAAGACAAATACTATATGTTATCATGTATGTGTGGAAAGTAAAAAAAAAAAAAGTCAAATTCATAGAAACAGAGAAGAGAAAAGTAGTTGTCGGCTGGTTGGTAAAACGGTGCAAACTTTCAGTTTTATGATGAATAAGGTCTGAGGATCTAATATACAACATGTTGATAACATTGTGTTGTGTATAATCAAAATTTGTTAAGAGAATAGAATGGAAGTGTCTTCACACACACAAAAAGGCAACTATGTGAAGTAATGGGTGTGTTAATTAATTTGACAGGAGTCATCTTCTCACAATGTGTATGTATATCAAATATCAAATCATCATTTTGTACACTTTAAATATCTTACAATTTCATTTGTCAATTTTACTTTAAAGCTGGGGAAGAAAAGCAGCAGGATGATAAATATCCCTCCACATTATTACTTTAGTTTATTATTGATGATGATGATCATGTCTTCTGAGGCAATGCTTTGTGTCTATATAAAAATGCTTGCTACCTCACAGCTTACATTAGGATAGATTCCAGTAGATGAAAGATTTAAATGTAAACAATAAAAACATAAAAATTCTAGGTAAAATACATACAATAACTGTTTTATAATGTTAGAGGAGGAAAAGTCTACGAACAATGGCATAAAGCTCAGAACCCAGAAAAGAAAATATCAATAGATCAACTGCATCAAAAAAAAAAAAAAATCTGCCCAGTAAAAACCAAAGGCAAAGTTATAAGTAAATGATAAATGGGATACTAATTGCACTCAGAATTTTCCTAATATATGAAAAGCTCCTATAGATCAACAAGAAACAGACTAACAATCCAACAGAAAACATGGGCAGAATAGTTTGCAGAAAGAGGCATTTTCTGCCCGTTAGAAGCCTAACGGGTTCAGAAAGTTCTTATTGTTAAATATAATATTATGTTGGTCAAGTTGTAGAAAACATACAGTAAGTTATGGAAATACAAAATGGCAACAGATCCATAAGTAGCGTTTAGGTAATATCTATTAAAATTACAAATAAACATATTCTTTAACCCAGAAGTTCAGTTCTGAATACTTATCCTCAATTATACTCATGCATATGTCAAATGACACATGTTCAGAGCTATTCATTGATGCATTTTTGTCAGCAATAACAAATCAGAAACATCCCAGGTGGTAATCAATAGGAAACTGGTTAACTGACATCATCCTTCAATGGAATACTTTCTAGTCATAGAAATGAATGAGGAAGCTCTTTGTGGGTTGCTAAAGCAATGACTTCCAAAATATATTTCTCAGTGCAAAAAGCAAGATGCAAAATTGTGCACAGAATGCTGCCATTTGTGTAAAATAACCACAGTGCTTGAATATGCACAAAGTATTTCTAGAAGGTATCCAAAAAACTGATGATATTGGTAATCTCTGCGGAAGGGAACTGTCTGTGGGACAGGGGTTCTTATGCCTTTTGAATTTTAAAATATGTAAATATATTAATTCAAACACTAAATAACAATTTTTTAAAACGCAGTTACAGAACACATTAGGATTATAAATAATTCACAGCTTTTTAAAAGAAATATTTTCCAAGAATAGTGCTTGTAAGAGTCAATCAAGTGCAAAATGCATGATAGTAAATACTTCCCACTACTTTTAAATTATTATAAAAAAAATCCTCTGAGCAAAACCACTGACATAATAAAGTAACTTAGCGGTGACCCTAGTACCACGGTAATGTCTAAAATATTTTGTCAGGCTAGTGAGGGTTTCCAGCAGAATATATAGAAAAATGTTGCAGAACAGTTTTAATAAGCAAGAATTCTGATTTAAAATAAACAGGTGAGAGGAAAATTAGATAAAATGTGTCAGATCTCTCCAGGAACACCATGGGAATATAATTTACATCAGCAAGGTACTTTTCATCTGTGGATATCAAAGGCATGATAAATGCTATTATTTTATACAATTGACAAAACCTGAAAGTGGTAGACAATTACTAATCCTTTGGTTATAGGAATATCAAAAATGCCAAAGTGTGTATCAAGCCCTGTATTCTGTCACTTAACAGTAACACTATTTCAGAGTCAGGCTTCCTAACGTTCCATCACATTTCTCTCAAAAGACTAGGACAGCACCTTCAACACTCTTAACCTTCTCTTGAACACTGTTTCTGAGTTTACTAACCGGGGATTAATCCAAACCCTCCTGCAACTCATTAATTCACTCATTCACTCCCTGAGAAAAGGCAATAGTTGTTGCCAGCAAGTGCTTCCTGAAGCCTCTGAGGCTACGATTGTCTGACCATAACTTCCTGATCCTAGACATGCCTCTACAGCAGATGATGTGAAAGAATAAGTCCTGTGTTAGAAACATCAGGAGAAATGAAGGGTAAGAGAATACTAGCCATTCTTCCCACTAGGGAAGCGAGTTTCCAGATCCTTCCTTTGTCTCTGGAACCTGTGAATGAAATCTAGGATATGAGACCCTCAGTTCCTAAGACAGGCTCTTTTCACTTTTGCCATGTGGCAATAAGAGGAAAGAAACATGCTGGTTATCTGCCCCGTCTCCAGGCATTTTTTAAGCTCTGCTATAGTGTTTTTTCATATGATTAATTTTATAGAGTCCCTAAAGAGTAGCTTTGAACTTTTTCATAATGAATCTAAAATTGCTCTTTCACTCTCTTTCTATTCTCAACCCCCTTCTCCTTTTCGCTCCTCACCCCCTCACCTACCTCACGGTCTCACTTCCTCCCTCTCCCACTTTCTTAACTACTGTTTATCTGTATACTTCTACCCATGAAGGCAATGTGATGTGTTTACACTGAGACCATCTGGTAGCCATCCTTATCACGATGTTAGACCAAGAATCTCTAAGGATGTAATTGTCACAGTTTGGTTACTGCTGAGGCACCACCGGTAAAGATGTTTTCCTTCGGAAAGAACAGAAAAGAAATTGCAATTGTGACTAAATACCAGGTTTAGGTTGGGTGGGGTGGATGCACAGAAAAACGTCCTGCAGACCTTTTAAGCAGTGAAAAAGTATTCAACATGGATCTAGGTCCTGTGAATTTAGCTATAAATGCGTTCTGCTTCAGGTTATTTCTTCCTAAGCTTTGCAAGGAAGCTACACCATCGTGTTAAATGTTGTGTACTCAGGGTTTAATGTGGTATTTGGCACAAAATAGATGCAATCAAAAAATATTTTGAAGAACAACTTAATGGGGAATGCTTCTCCACACATCAGCTATGTTTCCTCTGAGTGGTGGTGTAGGATGTGTTGTTTAGGAAATAGGAAAATCCTTTAGAGATGTCTCTGAGGGCATCAAAAGTACAACATAATACTTTCCTTATGTTTTTTTTTCAATACAATAGCCCTTAAATACTAAAGAGAAAATGAACAGAGTTGAGATTTTATTAAAATTTTTGAAATTGTTCAAAAATTGGGTGCCTCAGTAAAAATTCCTGTTTCCAAATAGGAAAGAAAAAAGAATCAGAAAAAAACGCATTTCATATGTTTTCAATAATGCAAATAGGGTTTACATACATGTTTCTTTTGGCATATCCACAAAGAATCACAGAACAAGATAACTCCACTGGCTTTTTGATTACTCTTGACTAACTCACTATTGATGTCCAAAGATACCAAGTGACATATTTCTCATGCTTTAACCACAGACTATTACACAGTTTATTTCAAATTCTTTCTCTTCACAGAAACCTCAGCATTGAAATAATAATAGTATGAGAAGAAACAAAAAAGCTAAATGTTATTAGACATCTTTCATTTTCAATGAATCAGTTCACATTGGGAAACCTCTGATTTCTATAATTATTGCTCTGTCCTCTGTGCTGTAACATATAAAAATACTTACTATGCCACTTTTAAATTCATCTGTTTAAATATGTCTCTCCTTACACAGTAATGTTCCTTAGGACATAAAATATGCCTTATTGACTTAGGTATACATGACCTCTACCATGATTCTGGTATATAATAAGTCTCAATAAATGTTTATTGACTAAATTATTCCATAGATAAATGTAGGAAAAAGTACAAAATTCATCTATCTTTAGAAGTATTTCTTTTACAATCATATAGGTAATGTATCCTCAAAGTCAAAATTTAAATACTAAAATATGGGGGCACCTCACTGGTTCAGTTGGTAAAGGATGTGACTCTTGATCTCAGGGCTGTGAGTTTGAGCTCCACATTGGGTGTAGAGACTACTTACAAATACATTTTTTTTAAATTAAAAAAAGGAAAATTTGAAACATGAAAAAAAATCACCTATAATTTCATTATCTTAGGTATATTATTATCTTCATTACCATCAAGAGTTGGTATATTTTTGATATTTATAATACCCATTTTTAACATGAAGTTTATTTTCTTTTGTTTAAAAAGTAATACGCACTCATTAGCATTCATTTAAAAAAGATAAAACATAGAAAAAATTCTTTTGTAGATATAGGTAGTCTTTGCTTATTATGCAAACAATTTAGTTGCAATGGTGTAATTAAATAACCATGTCCCCCAGCAGCATGGTTCAGATTTAGTTACCACAGCATATGAACTATGAATAACTACATAAAGTATACACTTCACTGCTAGATGTTCCATCTGTAAGTTACTATATAAGTAGTGCATATATACATCATGATCCACAGCAGAAGTTGATTCATACTCAGCCCTCCTGGCCCACAGAAACAGTGACATGAAAAATATATGTTGTTATAACTTGCTAAGTTTTGGAAACTTGTTAGACAATGCTATAAAAGTAACACACGATGCATAAAATTTTTGATTCACAGACTTTTTGTTCTTCAATATTCTGTGGATATGGTTCCAGTGTATTCAGGCATTTGTATTAAAGGGGGAAAAAAAAAAACAACAACCCTGAAGTCAGTTCATTTTACCCACTGATTTGTAGGGAACCTTTTTCCCTCTCACTGAATAATTATAAAATTACTTCCTTTGTGCTTATTTTACAAGAATTTTGCCAATATCAAGGTATAAATTTCTCTCCTTCTTTCCCTCTCTCCATGTCTCATTTGTTCTGAAGTATAATTTCTTGGGTTTTATGTTACATCCTTGTTTCTATTTCAAATATTCTGATCTCCTCCCACTCAAGAAAAGTTTATATTCAGAAACTCCCATTATTTTTATGTTCAAACACCATTCTCTGCCCTATTACTGCCTCACATTTTAGCACTGCCTCTGTACCTTTTTTATATTGTGGAGAATAAAATTTTCTCCCCCGTATTAGGTATTTCAGAGTGTCGGCACTACTTTTAACTACTATATCTCTAACTCAAAATTTAATTCTGATACTGCATTTTGATTTCTCTGAAATCTTTATTCCATCATATTCTTTTTTGAAAATTTTTTTAGGGGCGCCTGGGTGGCTAAGTCGGTTGAGCGTCCGACTTCGGCTCAGGTCACGATCTCGCAGTTTCTGAGTCCAAGCCCCGTGTCAGGCTCTGTGCTGATGAGCCTGGAGCCTGCTTCGGATTCTGTGTCTCCCTCTCTCTGTCCTCCCACCCATGCTCTCTCTCTCAAAAACAAGTACACATTAAAAAAAAAAAAACTTAAAAACTTTTTAAATGTTTTTATTTTTGAGAGAGAGAGAGAGAACAGGGGAGGAGCAGAGAGGGAGACACAGAATCTGAAGCAGGCTCGAAGCTCTGAGCTGAGCTTTCAGCACAGAGCCCAATGCGGGGCTTGAACCCACGGACTGCAAGATCATGACCTGAGGTGAAGTTGGATGCTTAACTGACTAAGCCACCCAGGCACCTCTTTTCCATCATATTCTTATTTCACTGTCTCCAAACTTATACCATTGTCTTTTACCTCAACCTGTTCTGAACTTAGAGCTTTCTCTTTCATAAAACCCAAGTTTTTCTGAATTCTACTGAAGATGCCAAACATTTTTACATTTTTTTTCTTTCAGATGATGTAGTAAAGTGTTCTGTGATGCATTCTTCTCCTCAGTTAGTAGAAAAGATTTCTTTTCTTCTCTGTTTTTCCTCCTTCTCCTTCTTAAGTAGTGATCTAGCTAGCCTTGCACCTGTCAACAGATCAGTTTGGTAGATTACAGTTTATTTACCAGAGTCTCTATCCACACCTATAAGGTTGAATCTTCTCTGTTCTGCATCCACGGCTTTATTAAAATAAACAGACACTAGCCCAGTCGTCAGCAGGGTTTCATCTAGTGTAGCTCTAGTGGATCCAGGTAGAATTCTTGCTCTTCTGACATGTTCACGCAATAACAGAATAGTGTTGGAGGGGTAGGCCCTAGAGTCAGCTGGGTTGGATGAATGACCTGAGGTAAGTCTCACTAGCAATGCTAATGTGGCCAAGTCATTTAAACTCTCTCTGCTTCAAGTCCTTAGAATTAAAAATGGAAATAATAATACACAAACCCCACTAATTGTCAGCTTTAAATGAGACAATGCATATAAAGGGCTTAACACGGTATTCGGCACTTTGTAAGCACTCAGTGTTAGCCTTCCTCTAATTTGATCATTATCATACAGAAAACCCAATCCCTGCAAATATACTGTTACCAAGGTTCGTTTGTTCACTCCAACCTCCATGTCTTTATTTGGAAGGATGGCCCTTCCTGAATACAATGCGTTATGCTACCACAGGCTCCCTCTCTACAGCACCCTGCTCATTTTCCTAATCGGGCTGCTGTTTCTGACTGCATGTACAGGGCGGGAACAAGGAGAAGGCAAAGGGAATAGCATTCAGGTTGCTTCAAAAATTAGCCACATGCAGTTAATGAGATGAGTCAGTTTTCTGATTGCTGCAGACCCCATGGTTCAGGATAGATAGTGGCAGAAGGGTAACTCAGGTAGGCCTCCAATTTCACAAAATGTTTGAAGTTTTCACAGGTCTTCAAAACAGTGGAAATTTCTTGAAAAATTCTAGGCATGGCCTGACAGCTAATTGGCTTTGGCAAAATTATCTTTTGGCCTAGAAGGCACACACACCTATTTTCTCTGAGTTTAAGATCTGAAAATAAAACCATCAGTTGTACATGTACAGATAACCAGACATGGCCCAAACCCCAAGTTCAATCCTGAAACCGCAAAGCTGCTTCTCCTACTGTGGATCTTGTCTCAATGAATAACAGCATTCCTTTCTCAGTCAGCCAAACTCACTACTCCAAGGTAATTTCTACTCCTTTCTCCACCTCCATTCAGTTTCAATCAGTCAGTAACAACTGCCCAAGCATTTCTACAATGCCTCTCTGGTCTGCTTCTTTCTTTTCCATCCACACTTCCTCAAGACTTCATTCCATCCTTCACTGTTTTCATGTGGACTCTTGTTCCCATCTTTGCAGTGGCCTCCAGGCCTGTAAAGCCCTCCGTCTATAATCAGTACTATTTATTGTTGCCAAACTTACCTTCCCCAAATATAAATCTCATCATGTCGAACATGAACAAGGCTTTCCAAAATTATAGGAAACAGTTTATTTCCTTACTTGCAATCCAAGGCCTATCACCACTAAATCCCACTTCCTTTCCAGGTTTATCTCTTCAGAGACCTCTGCAGGGCAAACCTTAGAACCAGTGGACCACCTAACCATGCTCTGAGCAGATAGGGCAATTTTGCTTTCTGAGAGTTTAGATTTTCATCTCTGTCAGCCTGGAATGCACTGTGTTGGCAAACACCTCAGTCTACTGATGGCTTCCTCACATTCAAGGCCACCTCTATGAAATGATACCCAGGATGTTTGGATTAGCAATAAATCATTTCTTTTCTAGGTATTCACTTTAATTTGCTTATTCTATTGTATTTATTTCATTGTACTTAGACTAGGGAAATGATTTGCTTCATTTACTCTGATCTATAATCCAGCAAAATGTTTTAATACATGATAGTGGTTCAAAAAAATTTCCCTGAAGTTATTAGGGTTAAAACTGAGACAAGGAAACTGGAAAAAAAAAACAAAAAAACAAAAAAAAAAAAAACATGAAAGAGAAAGCTATGTTTTTTTTTTGTTTTTTTTTTTTTTTCCTTTGCTTCTTTTCCTGCTTCTGTTCTTGCCAGGACCTGTATCCCCACCCTATACATGCCTTACTGCACGTAAGGCAGGAGTTAATGGTTTCTTTTCAGTTATCTATCACAATAGATAATATCTGAGGAATGACCAGGAGAAGCCATCATGGGCATATTCCAGACCACTGGCACTAGAAATCTCGATGCCAAGACCCCATGATTCCAGGGAAAAAGTGACTAATGATGGATACCTGGACCCTGTTCTTGTTCTGACCAGTTCCTGGATGCCTGAGAGGGCACGTGCACCAGACCACAATCCTCAACAAAAACCCCAGCCCCCAAGAAAAAACGAGACTTTTGCTCTTTTCCTTTCTGAGTCACCCAGATACTGCGTATCTGCTCTCTCTACATCTTCAATAAACTCTGCTTTCACCTTCTCCCAGCTCATCTTTTCTTTTCACCCTGTGTGAAGTCAAGGACCCTCTTGGCTGATCCTGTAGGACCCCCTCCGGGGGGGAGGGGGTTTATTTTCCTTACTTGCAATCCAAGGCTTATCACCACCTAAGTCCCACTTCCTTTCCAGGTTTATCTCTTCAGAATAAACCCTCTAGGTCCTCGAACCTGGCCTACCTGCATCAAAACCTCTAATATGTGAATACTGCTTTATTATAATTATATTATAATAGGCATTAAAATGCTCACATTTCATACAGAAATGACAATGGATAAGCCTATAACCTCTACTTTTGGCATCCTCCAGTATTTTAGGGTCAGTTAATCTGCTATGAAGATATAATAGCAAGATAAAATATGTAAATATAAGTTTCCAGGGCATAGATTGCCCTCCTGCATAGTAATTGTACTTAATTTAACCCTGTATTCTTGAAAAGTACAACTCTGAGTTGAATCATATTGTGGGTTTGTTAAGACTATCTGTATAGCATTTTAAAATTTACAAAGCATTTTCACATTTCTTACATAGTTAGGTCATTTGTTAGATAACATACTTCTTATTATCCATTTTTATAGGCTCGGACAAACTAAGAAGTAAGAGAACAAATAAGAGAAATAATAGGACACCTGAACTATTTGTTTCCCCCCAAATCCAAGGTGGTGTTCACCACCTTAGCTATGGTTGAATTTTGTTGAATCTTCAGTGTTCCTAAGAGCCCCATTCTCTGAGTTTCAGGATTTATGGGAGTCTTTATTAAAGACCTAAGCAGGCCTGGCTACCCATTGGGGTAACCAGAGAATTTACTGGGATATGTGAAAGAGTAAAAAGAAGCAATATTAATAATTACCAGAAGAGGCCAATATAAACCAGGATTGTCTTGGCAAACCGAGAAGTGCGATCTATGTACTGACCTTAAAAACTGAGAGAACCATATTTTCTCTCCTGTAAAACCAAAGCATAGAAAGTTATCCATGAATTTTCTATCCTGAAATATTTATTAGTCTCTGTTAGAAAACTGCATTTTATAGCAATGGCATTTTAAAAATAAAATTTACTTAAGAGACCTTAAGACACATTCAGTTTGAAATAAACTGTAAAAATGTTTATTTGCTAGTTTTGGCTGGAAAACTTGCTCCTCCTCCTAAAACAAACATAAATAAACAAACAAACACATCAGAAACCATTCTGAGAAGAAAACTCTTAGGCATACTTATTCTGTACTTAATGTTGCAAATGGTCATATAGTTGATGCCAGACAGTATGTTGAAAGCATCCTTGAATCTCTGGCATTACCAAAGTTTCCCTTTCTCTCTCTGTGTTGCAGATGCATTTTTCTTTTTTTGGTTGATTTCTTTTTGACAAATAAAAGCTGTATATATTTAAAGTGCACAACAAGATGTTGATACATGCATGCACTGTTAAATGGTGACCATAATCTAACTAATTAAAATACCCATCACTTCCCATTGTGTACGTGAGTATGCCGAGAACACTTGAACTACACTCTCCTAACAGATTTCAAGTACATAACACATTATTAACTATGGTCACTATGCTGTACGTTAGGTCTCCAGGGTTTATTTGTCTTATAACTGAAAGTTTTGTTCATTGATCAATATTATTTTTTCTTAACTAAGAACTTTTAAATACCATACAGGGGAGCCACAGACTAAAGATCAATTTTTAACAAATACCAATATATAACTTGGGTTTTTATAGTTTGACTATTTAAAGGGATTTTGCTTTTTAAGGTTTTAAGTTCAGCCTTACTTTTCCTTGGTAAAACTTAAGTCACTTATAATAATCTAAATTTCTGTAATCAAAATCAATCATCCATTATAGAATATATCAGCTGTAGGCTAATCATTCTTACTGAAAAGTCACTTAAAATATTAATTCTTTAATTTTATAAAAATTCCAACTTGCTAGGGGTGCCTGGGTTGCTCAGTCAGTTGAGCTCCAACACTTGATTTCAGCCCAGGTCATGATCCCAGGGTCATGGTATCAACTCTGCATTGGGCTCTGTGCTGAGCATGGAGCCTGCTTGGGATTCTCCCTCTCTCTCCCTCTGTCCCTCTACCCCTGTTCTCATGCACTGTCTCACTAAAATAAAAAATAAAAAGTAAAAGTAAAAATAATTACAACTTGCTAGTTTCTGTGGCACCCTGAAACTTACCTGTTAACCCAAAATGATAAAAAAATCTTTAAAGAACAATGTTTTACTCCTGTTCAGTCACCATATAAACTATGCCTGCAGTGATGCAACAGTTCAAATCTCTTTGTTACTAATTAGTTGGTTATTTAGGCCAACACACATTTATTGATGGCAGAAAAGCCATCCATAAAAGGTGAAAGATACTTTCATTCTTAGGATGAAAACCAAGTTTTCTTGAATTCCCTTAATCTCAGTTTAGAGAAGCAATTTAACACCCAAATAATCATAATTATTAAATTTTAGTATACATCAAGTGCTCTAAGAGCATTTTGTAATGCTCGGCAATTAAAGGACCCCCTTCTTTGGTTTTATAATAGTGAGTAACGAGTTGATATTAATGAATAATACTCTGATATCTTTGCACTTTGATGAGTCTTGCCTTTGATGACCTCATATCACACTACCTAGTCTTTGGCATTGACTATCCTGGGCCATAAAGCAAGTGCCAACAAATTTCAAACATTTGAAGTCACTTTTGTTTCCTAATGTGTGAAATTAATCAGGCTTAAAAATAAGATATCCTAAAATATTTTGAAATTAAACAATCTTGAATAATCTTATTAATAATCTTATTAAATAATCTTGAGTTAGAAAAGAAATCATGATGGAAATGAGAAGATATTTCAAAGCGAATGGTTATGAAGCTATAACACATCAAGTTATAGAATACAGCTAACCCTGTGCTTAGAGGAAAATTTATAGCCTTAAATGCATACATTAGAAACAATGAAAGGTTAAAAAACTGATGATCGGAAAATTGACCTTGATAGGTTAAAAAAGGAGCAGTAAATTAAAGCCAAAGAAAATAAAAGAACATAAATAATAAAGTTAAGGAAAGAATTAATGACATTTAAAACACGCAATTTGGATCACAGACATAATGTAAAACTTCTACAAGGTAACACAGGAAAGTCTAAGTGACTTTGGATTTGGTAATAAGCCTTTATATATAGCACAAAAAGCATAATCCATAAAAGAAAAAGGTTGATAAGTTAGACTTCATTAAAATGAAAAACTCCACAGACTGGGAGAAAAAAAAACACATATCTGATAAAAGACTTCTATCCAAAATACACAAAAAGTTCTGAAAACTCAACAATAAGAAAATAAACAACCCAATTAAAAAGTGAGCAAAAGACCTGAAAAGATAGCTCACTAAAGAAGATATACAGATGGCAAATGAGCACATGAAAAGATGTTCAGAATCATGTATCACTAAAGGAATAGCAAATTAACACACTTAAAAGACACCTCCACACACCTACTAGAATGGTTAAAATCCAGAACACTGACAACACTGAGTGATGGCAACTATGTGGAGGATAGAAACTTCCACTCATTGCTGATGGGAAGGCAGAATGACACAGAATGCAGGAGACAGTTTGGCAGTTCCCTACAAAGCTACACATAGTCTTAATATACAATCCAGTAATGATTGTCCTATGCATTAATCCAAAGAGTTGAAAACTTATGTCTACGCAAAACTCTGCAAATATTTATAGCAGCTTAATTCATAATAGTGAAAACTCGGAAGCATCCAAGATTTCCTTCAACAGGTAAATGGATCAACAAGCTGGTACATCCATACAAGAGAAAATTAGTTAAAAAAAAAATCTGTTATTATTCCATGAAAAGACAGAGGGAACTTAAATGCATGTTACTAAGTTAGAGAAGCTGATCTTAAAACACTATAAATTGTATAATTCCAACATACATTGTTCCGGAAAAGACAAAACAATATTAATGTTAAAATTTGGACTTTAGTTAATAATGATGTATTAATGATGGTTCATCAGCTGTAACAAATATACCACACCAAAGCTAATAATAAGGGTAACTGAGGGCAAGGAGCAGGGAAAGGAGTCTATGGGAACTTTACTTTCTCTTCAATTTTTCTGCTAACCTAAAATTGCTCTCAAATGTAGTTTATTAATTTTTTTGAAGTTCAGCTGTGCCCTAAAAATGCAATGCAGGAAAATCAATAAAAAATGTTTCTTTTTTCTAAAAAGAACTGATACAATTTTATCAATGCTGATCTTATAAAAATAATCAATATTGTAAATGAAAAAAGGATATCATTACAGATCATATAGGTATTAAAATATAAGAATATTATGAAAAATTTATGCCAGTGAATTGAATATTTTAGATGAATTCAACAAATTCCTGGAAAAACCTTAGCAAAAGCAGTAGAAAATCCAGATATCCCACATCTATTAAAGAAACTGAATTAGAAGCTTTCTCACAAAGAAATATCCAGGTCCAGTTACTGGTGAATTTTTCTAAAATTTCATATAGAAATAATACCAGTCTTTTTAAAATTTATTTTTTTTTATTTCTTAAGTAATCTCCACGCCCAACATGGGACTTGAACTTACAACCCTGACATCAAGAGTCATATGTTCTATGGACTGAGCCAACCAGGGGCCCCCAAATAATACCAATTTTAAACAAAATGTTCCAGATAATTAGCTTAGCATTTGAAAATCAATTAACATAATTTATCACAAGAATAAAACAGAAGAAAGATAATATGATAATCTAAATATATGGGGGAAAATAATTAAAATAATTCAACACCTGTTCAGGATGAAAACCTTTGGCAAATTAGGAATAGATGTGAACTTCCTTAATCTGAGACAGTAGCTACAGAAACCTACAGCAAACATCATACCTGGTGGAGAAATATGGAAAGTCCCGCCCCCACCCCACAATCGGGAGATGAAACAAACATGCCCATTATCCCCAAATTTATTAATCATTCTACTGAAAGTCCTACACAGTACAGTAAGTCAAGGACAGCCTAATAAATCAATACATCAAGAAATAAAAGTATCATTATTAGTGAAGAACATGCCTGTATATGTAGAAAATCCAAAAGAATCTACCATCTATCAGAATGAATAGTAAATTTAGCAATGTTGTTGGATCCAAAGTCAACATCTAAAAAAACAGTTGTATAGAGTAGTAACTGTGACAGAGAGAGGTGCCAGTAATGTTCTATTTCTCAACATAGATGCTGGTTACATGGATCTTTTCACTTTGTGCA
The DNA here is from genome assembly GCF_027475565.1 of Acinonyx jubatus. Taxonomy (NCBI): domain Eukaryota; kingdom Metazoa; phylum Chordata; class Mammalia; order Carnivora; family Felidae; genus Acinonyx; species Acinonyx jubatus. The sequence goes on from NC_069383.1 coordinate 35,708,285, forward strand.
AATCTATAGCTGCACACTTCTGATACAATATTTTTTTGGTGTATATTATACTTCAAAAAAAGCTTACTTGATGTTGTTTGATGGATATAAAGCTTCAGTTTGCAAGATAAAAATGTTCTGGAGATGGGTTGTACAATAATGTAACTATATTTAACAGTATTGAATTGTACACTTAAAAATAGTTAAGATGGGAAATTTTGTTACGTGCATTTCACAATTAACAATTTAAAAATGTTTACTTTAGAAAAGAATGGCATGAAAATTAATATTAAAGATGGGTGAATCTAAGTAACACAGGAAAAATCAAAGTCAAACTTGTAGCCCACTATTAGAGAAATTCTGCCTCCCTCCATTTCAGGCTGAGCAAAATTGTCATTCATACTGATAACAGATCGCACGCCATACTAAGAAATCACAACTCTTCAATTGTTAGGTAGTATTCATCATAAGATATTTCACTGATTTTATAATAGCTTTTGGGTGGAAACCTCACCATGTTTATACTCACTTGTAGACATATCTGAATAACAAGAGTGTGTGTGCCTCACAATAGAGAAAGTGTGGGATGACTAAAAATGAAGAAAGATGAACTGGTTTGTCTGTCTTTGGAAAGTCAATCTATTGCCTCAAGGTAGAAGTATCTATCCATTTAAGGGATCTTGACCACAAGAATACTTATGATTATGATAACAGAATCCAAAGAACACCAGCATTATAAGGGATAAACTTTATTCTAGTACAGATTTATTTATATATTGATAAAATAAGCATAAACACAAAGTCTTTGGTAGGTTTTTGGAGATACAAGATTATGAGAGTAGTGTCAGTCTCTGGAAAAGGTGGGGTTTACAGGGATACCGTGTTTGTATTGTGTCTGAGGTAGAAACATCCACTATCTACACTGGCCTGACTAGATGAGATTAATTATTTGAGTAAGTGTACATGTGTACATTTTCACAGAGAAAACACACACACACACACACACACACACACACACACACCCCTATTCAGTTCCTCTAATCAAGTTGACTGTTGCATGCCTACTGGTTGAAAGGAGTCTGTATGTTTTCTACTTGATTGATGGCTATTTATCCTGATCAAAGGGCCAGGACTAATCCACAAAGTACTTCTGGAATCTTTGGACAGATTTAGTCTTTCAGGTGTATGGCTAAGGGAAGAAAGTAGGCTGAATTTTGGCCCTGATTGTCTGGTAACCTGGTGCTCTTGTGTAGGACATACACTGGTTCAGTGGTGAAACTCAGTTACCATCTTTTCTGGCATTGATGGTGGTACCTGCATGTCAGAGCCCCTTGCATAACATAATCAATATGTGATGATATATCCTAATGACTGGCAAAGAGATAGAGGCTTGAGTGTAATGTAGTGACACTGGAAATAAATGTTACTTCTGCTCCATGGATAAGCAATATTTGTTTTTAAAGAGATTTTAAAATACATTCTATGAAAATATATTTAGAATAGTTGAATGGGTTTGCTTTTAATGAATAGTGGAAGAATGGAGAGGGGGAGGCCTTCAGGGCCTCAGGCATAGATGATACTCCTGCCAGAGAAGCATACTAATAAATTATGGTACTTTTCTATGTCCAGAGTGGGTGACTATAACCTTTCAGATTTACATGTAATAAACTGACTTTTTTTTAAAGGCTGTGCACAGAAATGCCACTTTATGTTTGCAACCATGATTTCAATTATATTATTTATAATTTATATCTTACAAATATGAGCATTGAGAGGAGCCCCCAATTTTTCCATTCAAAAACAAAGGGTATGAACAGCTTGTTGTTTTTTTTTTTTGAACTGTAATGATTCTGAATTATTTTTGATTAACAAAGAAAATGTTCTGAGACTTCAGTGTCTGTGATTACATTGCAAGTACAATAGAGAAAGGTCACTAATGGGTACCTCTGAGGTCAGGACTGAGATTGTAGTGTTCAAATTAGTTTATTAATGAGCCCAAGACAGGGATGTCCTTCTAGGATGCCACAATTTGTGAATAAAACAAAATCTAAAGTACTGTTAAAAACATTACACAACCAGACTATCTAAGAATATTATCCCAATGTACAGCCTCTGAAATAAGCAAGCCTCTTGCAAATGCCTGAGACATGTATGGAGGGGGAGAACTTAATCAGAGGAACTGCCACTCTCTCATCAATGGCAGGAGGAAAATGGGAAATTCAAGATGCAAAAAGGAATTACTGCAAATATATGTGCACTTTTGGTCACTGCTTTTTGATGAAGAAAATATTGTGCATAATAACTCGAGAATGTATTTAACATAAATTATATTTGCATGAATTATGTTTATTCATATGGTCAGATACATAATGGCTTGCTTGATAAATGGCTGATTAGTCTTATAATCAGCCCAAGAGGGACCTGCTTCAAAAAACTCTCTCCTGGGGGCATCTGACTTTCTAGATATTTTCCATTTTGCCTTTAAATAGTGAAATGTGGCTAGATTCGGGTACCCCAAGTCGCTTATTTTCCAGCTACCAGTCTGCCATCTGGGCATTGCTTCCTCAGGAGGGACTGTGTAAAGAAATCAGACAATTGATCATCACAAACATCAGACACAAAACCAAGGGGTCAGTGCAATACCCACTGCAAGGAAAGGTGGGTTTTCAAAAAGAGGAAACATTCCAAGGGAGTCATGATTTCTTTCTTTAATAATATAAGGAAAATGTGGTATTTTTGATGAAGAGAAATAATTACTGCAGGTACTAATAGCACTTTTAGCCACTGTGTTTTAATCCTAAGGCTACTGACCCCACCCGACACCCTACATGGGACACTTAGATGTGGAACATGCCTTCAGTACTACAGAAAAAACAAAACAAAACAACAACAACAAAACTTAAAAATATTTTCCTATAGTTAGGTAGTCTTATTCTGGTGTAACAGGTCTTATATTTTTACTTCAGTAATATATTTTGCTTCAGTAATATTCCCAATCATTATGACTAACTCCTTCTTCAAACTGATCTCAATTGTCACATATTCTAGAAAGTTTCACCTGACTGACCCCCACCCAGAACTCCCAATCTGGTTATGCAATCTGCTTATACATTCCAATATCAGTCTGTATTCTTTGGTATTGTTGATTATACCGTATAAAAATGATCAGCATATTTGTCAATCCTTACACCTTTCTTTTTGGTTTCCTGTACTGTAATTTTTTTGGGATTAGCCCGGTGGATCGTTTCCTTTCAGGCAAGGCTAAACTGAATACCTGATCCTTATGTGGCATTCAACTAATGGGGAATAAAAAAATGAAGTCCTTACAAAGCAATTTGCCTCTATTATACACTAACATAAATATTTCTACCCTTTGTTTACTAAACTTGATATTTGGGCATTTATTCATCTCTATTCTTGCCATTATCATAAATTCCTTTCAGGAAAGGAGGTAAGTCAGATTGTGAAAATAAGAATCTTCAGTATTTTTAGGTAGAAAGCTCTGAGATCAGTACTATTTCACTGGAGCCATAGATCTGTGTTCAGCTAAGTGTTTAATACCATTCTCTTTCTGATAATATAATGAAAAAGGTTTATGGGTTCAAGAAAAAGAAAAATTAATATAGACATGTAGTGGTTAATTACAACATGGGAAGTTAATACCATAAAGCCTGTAGCAAGAAGGTATTATAATTAAGATGGAGAAATTCAAATAGCATAGGATTTTCACCTTTCTCTTGGTTACTAGGCAGGAATGACCAATTAGGGCAGGTATTATATAATCAATTTTATGAATGATAAGCATGCCAATTCCTTATTATGACTGTTTCTTCATAATATAAGTTCATTATATTGTAAATAATAAGCACTTGCTCCTTGCAAAGATGAACAGTCTTAAATGTCAAATACTAGATTTAAAATCACTGTTTTAAACAAAATTTCTATGGCTTATGGTATCTGCCATTTCTTGATTTTGACTTTTTTAAAGCAGTTTACAACCCTAAGAAAATATCTTTATGTACTGGGAAAAAAAAATCCAAGTGTAAACAATGCAGGTTAAATTTTACCTGATGGCATTTAAAAACTAAGTAGGGGTTAGTAAGTAAGTAAGTAAGTAGGGGTTAGTTAGTAAGTAAGCAGTCGGTTGAACATCCAACTCTTGATTTTGGATCAAGTCATGATCCCAGGGTCCTGGAATCAAGCCCTTTGTCAGGCTCTGTGCTAAGCATGGAGTCTGCTTAAGATTCTCTCTCTCTCCCTGTGTCCCTCTCCCCTGCTTGTGCTCTTAAATAAATAAATAAATAAATAACCTCAATTCAGTCTTTGGAATTTTAACAGAAGTTGTGTCCAAATAGGAGATATCAACAACATAATTTATTTCAACATATGCATATTCTTATGAATACAGACTTTGTTTAAATACCTGTCGCCTTTCAGAAGCCTTCAGTGAAACATTGGAAGCAAAGTTTTTACTCCCCAACGCTTGGGTTTTAAATAATCCCATTATTAGATTTGTCTCTCGCTTGTTACTTTCTGTTTCTGCAAACTTCTGGTTTATTTAGTACACCTTTCTCATTTACTTTATTTATAAGTTATGTAACAATGGAATAGCTTCAAAGTGAGAATACTCAACATAGTCAGTATCTTTCCTTGCTCAACAGTACATTCAATCTGCTATCCATTTGCTAAACTTCCTTGAAACAAACCACTGCTCAGGCAGCTGTGAAAAATGTATAACAATACTAATAGTGATTGACAGACTAATTAAGTTGGGGGTGGGGGTGAGGGTAGAGTGGGCATCCCAATGTAGAGGATTTGCCTAAACTGAACTTCCCATTAACCCCACAAGCCACTTAGCAAATTTAACACGTAGACTTGAGATTCTTTTTTCTTAAGAGTTCACATTCTATATAATTCATTCTATGGAGGAATTATGTAGGAATTGTTTAAATATTAGAAATAAACTGATTAGTGGAGAATGCCTGTTAACATATATTGTCAAAATAGGCCACATTTTGACATATAACAATAAACCAACTATGTTATTTATTTTTTCAAATCTATGTATATATATATACATATACATATATATGTATATATATACGTGTGTGTGTGTGTATATATATACATGTGTGTGTGTTTGTGTGTGTGTGTGTGTGTATCTTCAGTTTTCTGAAAGATTTTATTTCATAAAATAGGTCCTTATAATTTCACCCAATAGCAATGCTTCCAAAATAGCCATGGAAACTTTTTTATATACATTTAAGTGAAGACATTCATAATATTTAAAGACCTGACTTGGCAGTGTTTAATGGGTCAATCAATTGATTAAAGGTTATTTAGTGTCTATACTTTTTTAGCATCATATAAGTAATGAAGAATAGAATCTAATTGCATTGCAACCTGCTTCACTATAATCTAGTGCATTTGATTGCTAGTTGAATTCTTTTTAAAGATTCTGGCATGTGAATATGGTATTACACAGTGTAGAACAATGTTTTCCAAGAATGAGTTACAGGAGAAAAGATGTTCTGCATAAAAGGTGATCTGAGGCCAGATAAAATAGGTAAATGCTCCATATGTGAAGATTCAAAATGCATATTACCGCATCTTTGGTGTATCTAAAGAACTACAAAGTCTATAAATATGTTAGACTGTTTAACTTCTTTAATAGTAAAGAACATGCAAATTAACACAATGATAAGAAATAATTTTTTGATCAGTCATATTAGGGAAGATAGAAGAACAGACAATCTTCAGTTTTGCCAAAGATCTGGGGAAATGGGCATACCCATATATAAAACAGGCAAGCTTAGCTGGCTGTTCTATAAACTGGTGCTAACTTTCTGGCTAGGCGTATGTACCAAAAATATGTTTACATTTTGATCCAGCAATTCTTTGATGACTGCAACCTAAAAAAGAAATAAAAATTAAGGCTGTGAGTGCACACACATGCACACACACACACACACAGTTGGAATTTTTTTCTGGGCTATTTTAAACCTGTGTGGTGAGATACTATTTTTTTTTTTTACTTACTTTTATTTTCTGCTTTTCAAAACTAAAGTTTTTAAAGGATATATAAAAATTCTTTGGAAAAAATGCTTGAAATGCTTTAACCTAAAATTCAAATCTCTTGATTTTTAATAGTCAATATTCTGAACCTTATAGAATTTACTGATACAGAATCTAAGGACCCAGACAAAGACAGGTTTTTACAACCAAGTGATCAAAGCCAAAGACAATAAAAACAAAGAACAGCTAAGATGACCCTCAAATGTTTTATCATTCAGTCCACAAAGCTGAATTTGGTGCCTCAATTTGTTGTAAGGATAGATGAGAGCTAACTCATTATTTGAAGAAACCACTTGAGGTGAATGGACATTCACAGAAATATCAAACTGGTGTCAAAAGATGCCAATTTTAACATAATAGAATGCTGCATTACTTTCATCTTCTTAGATATGTTACTTGTACTTTTATTATTGTAATATCCATTGTTCTAAAACAATATATCCTTAAATGTAGAATCCTTAATAGTCCAAAGGGACAGGTTAAAAGTAGTTACAGACTATTACCACTACTTGAAAGTAAATCTAGAGAAGAAAGGCTAATCAAGGAGGGCAATATTTACAGATTTGGATTAAAATAGATCAGTAAAGAAAACGGAACATGATAGGTTCAATAGAAATGGGGAGTGATGCTGTCTCCTGAGAGGCAAAGAGGGGAATATAAATTAAGAATAACCATTTGTATCTGCTTAAAGAAAAGTCTTTCCACATAAAAGGCATTATGTTTGTCGGAACTCTCATGTCTTGTGGTATGTATTTAGTTTAAAATCAAATTAGGGCATCCAACAGATTATTCTAGTGCTCTAGATAAGCACATAGCTAAACATGAACTCAAACTAATAAAGTAAAAATATTACTGATAAGAATAATACACATGAAAATTATTTTTAAAATTACATAAATAGGGGCGCCTGGGTGGCGCAGTCGGTTAAGCGTCCGACTTCAGCCAGGTCACGATCTCGCGGTCCATGAGTTCGAGCCCCGCGTCAGGCTCTGGGCTGACGGCTCGGAGCCTGGAGCCTGTTTCCGATTCTGTGTCTCCCTCTCTCTCTGCCCCTCCCCCGTTCATGCTCTGTCTCTCTCTGTCCCAAAAATAAATAAAAAAAGTTGAAAAAAAATTAAAAAAAATAAAATAAAATTACATAAATAATGAAGACAATGTCTCTAAATAATGTCTATACGAAGAATGCCACGTATCTGTAGAAGTGTTATGTCATGTATCATAACTTAAATTTGGAAAGTCTTTTTTTAAATGTAGAGAAATGTTTTACCACCCAGACTATTATCTGATTCAAATCTCACAGTAACTCTTTATATCTGTATTTCAGAAACAGTATATAATAGCGTTTCAGTTATTTCCATCTTCTCCCTATGTGGTTCAATATGGTAGACACTAGACACATATGGTTATTTAAATTTGTTTAAGTAAATTAAAAATATATAAAAGTAAGCATTCATTTCCTCAGCCACACTAGCCATATTTCCAGTGCTCAATAGCCACAGATGGCTAGTGTTTTCTCTATTGGACAGTACAGATGCAGAATATACCCATCACTATAAAACATTCTGTAGGCAGGGCTGCAGAGAATGCATGGGAGAAACACACAGCCTCTTAAGCATCTTGTAGACTCGGCAAGAAAAGCCCATATGAATGACCAAGGTGTAACCCTATGTAGGTTCTGGGATCATGATACACAGTGTGGTGAGTCAATTCAGGAATGATTATCCCCATCCTATAGATTAAAATTCATGCTCAGAAGATAAAATGCCTTTCCTGAGGTATACGTAGTATATATATAGTACAGGACATATACATGGTGCATGACTGACCCATGAATCTAACACTGAGCTCTCAGTTGGTCAGAGATCATACTCTGAAAACAAAATCCCCATGTAGCATCCACTCAAAATAGAAGTGAACATAATTCACTGCCATAATTTTTCTCAAACATTTTGTGATCATATTACCAAAAAACTACAGTGCAGCCACTAAGTCAATCTTAGGTAAATTGACTAAATATAAACCGTCTCCAAAACTACTTTGTACAAAATGTTAGACAAATGCTCAGGGGCTAACTGTACTGATCAACATAGAATAACACTAGAAGTGTAACAAATTCAGTAAATCAATCATTTACACACCTTCTTAACTAGTTTCATAGCTTGAGTGATTTGCTGTAGTTGTAGTAGTAACAGGCATAAGGGAGTTTAACTTATTCTATTTAAGTTGGGAAAATATTTTTAGGAGATTGTTGAGATATGTGGAAAGAAGATGGCCCTCACATTGGTTTGAGCATAAAAAGCATTTTGAAAAAAAGGTGGTGTGCTAATAATAGTAAAATAATTTTGGAAGATGAAGAGTCCTGAATTAACTTTAAAGTTTCTTTTGTTACTTGAGATTTCTGAGTTTATGATTTCTCTTGAGGAAGTATTAGTATGATCATAGTATCATTTATTAAAACCAAAATAATTATGCCTTATTTAAAACAGACTGTCTGAATTTTCTCCTCTTTGTCCAACTGGGCGTATCCTGCATGGCCAAGAAAAAACACATGTATCTACCCCTTAGCCTCTTCTCCCCAGATACTAATTTGCCCTCCTTCTTCTTAGTAGCCTATCATAAATGCCAGCCCTTATCATATTCTAACAAGTAAGTGCTCCATATTTCTATTGCCAAAGCAAGAAAGGCCCTCAAAAATCATAAATGGCTCTAATGGTTCTCTGCATATATCTGCATATAAGAAGCATCACAATTGGAAAGCACTTGGAAAGTTCACACAGAACCCCCTAGGCAGCCTTCAGGCAGCAGGAGAAAAGCCTGAATCAGTATAACCCTGTGAGGAACTTTCTGGTCCTGATCCATAGTTTGGAGAGTCAGGTTTAAGAAATCCAGGCTATAGGGTTTACTACAGTACACATAAAAATAGCAAAGCTCTTCCGTCCAATATTCAGTCAAGATCACAGATTTAAATTTTCTTGATAGCCTCACTTGTAGGCAGAACTTCTTTGGGTATGATTTTGATACTGGGAAAGGAAAAAAGTAAATCGAATTGTTTTGGGGAGGAATCAAAACTATCTGAACTATGTGAATTAAATGAATAGCAAGCAACATTTGAGCTCTACAAGGGATCCTGAAAATCTGTAAACCACAGCACATTCTGCTCTTTAGGTAGGGGAATGTGATTTCAGAGTCCATTAGATGGCATTTCATAACAGGGACACATACGTACATAGTAGGCGATCATGAATATCTATTGCCCACATGGTATTAAAATATAAAGAACTACTGACTTCTGGTTTAGTAGAATAGAATAAGCACCTGAGTCTCCTTCCCTTCTTTCCCTTTGTTTTAGAAATAATAAAATTATATCAGTGCTGGGGAAAAAAAGGAAAGAAAAGGTACTAGCTGAAGACCAGAAAGTTTGACAAACCAGGTATAAAGTGAGCAGATGAAAGGGCACAGATTGACCAACAACAATATGGAAAAAAGCTTCCTAAAATAGCAGAAGTAAATTCTTACTTCTCACAGAACATAAAGGGCAAGGGTGGGCCATGGTATAATCATCAGGGGAATTAATTAAAATCCACCATCAAGACAGCTACTCCTCCCACACCCTCTCCAAGTCCTAGAGCAAGCCTTCTTATACAAATGGCTTTTGCCCCCAGGATAAAGTGAGAAGTGCATTATTAGTCTAAGAAAACAAACCATCTGTCTAGAGAAAGCACCCTATATGGGTGTAGGAATGCAAAAAGATAAGCAGAGCAGAGTTTAGAGATAACTTCCACCTTCAGTTACAGACTTAAAAGTTAAGTCAGTCCTGCCAAAGTAACTCCTGTGGTCTTTGCTTTGGCAATGGTGGCAACTGGTTCACTCAATTCTAAAGTGAAGACCCTAAACCGAAGCCTGCCTGCCCACATCCTCGCATTTAAAGGAGAAGCTTATGTTGAAAGAAACCTACATAACTATGAAAAAAAAAAAAAAAAATTACCCTGCTACTAATCCTATTAATCAGCTTCATTTGATATTGAACCAACAACTAAAAAACATCAGACATTTGAAGAAAACCGGTAGCATGAAATAAAAAAGAAAAAGATTAACAAATGTAACGTGTCAAGAGATGAAACAGACAATTCAAAGAACAGAAGAAAGTTTTAAGAATCTTCTAATTTGTGTCTTCAGAAGTATTTATTGGCTCCATAAAATAAAATAAAAATAGCTGCTAGCTGTTTTTTTAAAAGAGTCATCATTTTTAGCAGAGAATCAATATGGAAAAAAGAACCGATATTTAAGTTAATATTTGAGTAATAAAGATAACTGCCAAAAGAACTCAAAATAATATTAGAATTAGCAAAAATTGGTAAGTGGTGAAAAATTACTAAATTTCTAATCTTTTTTTCAGCAAGAAGTGAACATGTTCAACCTATAGTTAATAAATCAAGAAATAGAAATAGTGTGTTTCATATATAAATACTGTAGGAGTTCAGAGGAAACAACCAGTTACTTTGGGGCAAAAATGACATTGCTTGAATTCAGTTTATTTTTAAGAGTTTGTACGTGAAGATAGCCAAGTCAAAACGTCCTGTTTAAGAAAAATATTCAGGACTCCTTTTCAGTTAACGAACAGGCACATCAACTAGTATGATAGGGAAATATAAACAAAATAGGCAGAGAGGGACAGGATTAGGACCTGAGGTCCCCGGGTGGGAAAAGACACACATTTTGGAACAATGCTGGGAATGTCTGACTACAGCAAACCCCCTTGGACTCAAGGTTCCTCTTAAGAACATGACAGACCCCACCTACTCCCCCTCAGGTTTCCCTCAGGAATTTGACAAAAGACATAAGTATGGCCATAGGCCGCCCCTCATACAATGGAAAGGAGCCAACCAGCAATGGAGGACCCAGCACGTAGAATTAGTTATCCAGCCAATCAGGATAAAACCTGAGAAGGAACATGGGGAAAGGGAAGGGGGAGGGTGACCAGAATTTTATAAAACAAGGACCCTTGCCTATAAGTCCATGGACATTCACTTTTGAATGTCTCCCTTCTATAAAGAGAGATTTCATACTATTTTTACTTTCTCATCTTATACTCTAATGAACTTTTGCCTGTTGTTCATTTTGTGTCCACCTCTTCATTTTTCTAAGTGGCATGATAATGAATCCTGGGTATTGAGGTAAAAAATCCTGCAACACTAGCATTTATTCAATATGTTTGGAAATCTTTCTAATGACAATCTAAAGTAGTAACTAACTACGTGCTTACTGGCAAATGTTACGGAAAAGCATTGCCCTTCAGATCCCAGAAAGCAATAAAGCAATAGTCTTATTTCTTCAGTGTTTCACTTTTACATACAAGAGAAGAGAAGAGAAGAGAAGAGAAGAGAAGAGAAGAGAAGAGAAGAGAAGAGAAGAGAAGAGAAGAGAAGAGGAAAGAAAGAATGAAAGGGAAAGAAACTGTAAGGAAAGGTGCTTTCTTCTAGGGCTGGGGGTGGAGAGATATTTCTTAACGTTTTTGACCATTTCGTGTATACTTTTTAAATGTTGTTCAGGAATTATTTAATTCCTTTAAAGTATTTTTTAAAAATCTAATTCAACTATGGGGCTGAGACTAGGTGGTTCAAAAACTGAATGAGCTTAAAATAAATAATAGACATATTCAAATGAGGATGAAAACTTCAACATCAATAAGACACCAAGAATGACAGATTTTATTATCTCATGTTCACCAAATTTGCAGCTGATTTGAACTTTGAAAAACTATTATGGAACTAGTAAGAGAACCACTTCCTCTTCCTATTCAGGTTTAGGGAATACTTCCAAATTTCTACCCTTGGCTATGCCTTTTCTCAAGTATTTATTCACATGTTGTTGAAAACACTGACAATATAATCCAAACTGAATTAGCCACAGTTTTAAGAAACACTATGCTTTGGTGTGTTTAAAGTTGGTTCATTTGAACAATTGTATCTGGAACTTACTAACAATAATAAAAAAACAAAATTTTTATTATGACTTAAATAATGAGTGCCTACTAAACTCAGTATTTAAATACTAATTATTAATTAGGCTTTAATAATACTAGTACTTGTAGTACTTTGTTATAAAAACTTCCTTTACTAGTATGAACTATGACTTACAGATGCACTGCAATACCAAGAAATTTTATGCTAATTCAAGAAAAATTGTTTATAGTGAGCAATATATTGTTAGAAATATATATAAGCAGATACAGAAGAATAAGAATATGAACTATTGTTTGGAATCCTGACATCCTGATATATTTCAAACGACTGTTCTGGGGGGGGAAGCTTCATTCAAAAATCTCAGTTAAAATGGAAATACATCCAATCAAACACTGATATATATCACCATTCAAGAATCAAGAAACAAATTAATGAATAAAACACATGGAAGTACTTTACTTTAAAAATATTCAATAAAGTCGAAGAAATGGTTAATGAGGAACACTATGACAAATCATTATTAAACGTATTACAAGATGCAAATATTGTTAAAATATATGTGCATATTTAATGTATGAATTAAAGTCATCAAGCATTCTGTATAGTGTCATTTAATTTAACAAATGTTAATAAGGTATTTATAAATGGAATCTTCATAGAAGAGTAAACATCTCTAAAAATACTTCCAATAACTCACTCTAAAGTAGATCTCTTTATCCTCCCTATATCCCACAAATAATCATTTTACTCCTGAAATACTTACAGGATGTATCTGATATTAAGTGATATACAAATGTTTTAACTTTATACTGTAAGTTTAACCATTGTATCTATCTGATATTCACAAATTACCAGGTGAAAAATTCAGTCCAGCAAGTTAGTAGCATTTTGTAGACAGAACTCTGGAAGTATTTATATTAGTGAAATCATATTACTTTTAAACTCAGTTTACTCAAAATAATTGGTTTGTGTAGACAGTTTTGTCTTTCCCACACACATACAAAACAACAAAATAAATAGCTAATACTGTGCTAAAAGTAATCATAGAGCATAAAATTGTTTTCCCCAGATTTGTAATTATTATATTAAACATTACAGCAAGCTATAAGGATCCCAAACATTTCTTTAAATTATAAATGCATCAGTACACTATCTTGTAGCACTTTGTTTATATACATGATATTCATTTTCTAGTAGTTGTGCTTTAGAACAGTACTTCTTAATCTTCAGCGAACACATAAATTAGCTACGGATCTTGTTAAAATGTAGATTGTCACTCGGTAGGTCTGGGGTGGGGCTTGAGAGTCTGCATTTCTAACCAATTCCCAGGTGACCACTGCTGGCCCATGGAACACACTGTGTGGAGAGGCTCTTAAATAATTGTTTCCTAATCTTGACTAATCCTCAGAATCATTCAGAGCAGTTGGCAGAAATTCACTGAAAATAATAAATCTCTTGTTTGGGGTAAGATTCAGAAAATGTGGCCAGATGGCTTGCCTAAATTTGAAACACTGATTTAAAAACTAGTAAACTTAACAAAAACTCTCGGCAGTTTTTAATGTCTCACTATTTTCACCAATATTTACATACTTCAGAAATTTTTCCTGATCAGTCTGAAAAAACTACCATTACAAGAAAAAATTGGAGAGGAAAAAACAACAACTGAGTATTGCTTACCATTATGTTTTCACTCATGTGTATTTCCTTACTGATTCTATGAAGAGATATTTAGATTAAGTACTATAAATGACAAAAAAAAAACCCACAAAATTTCACAGAAGCAAAACAAAAGGAGACTGCACTTTAAAGTATTTATTATATGCCAGATATTCTGCTAGAAGTACTTTTGTCCATTTCTCATTATGTAGGATGGGCAAATGAAATTATTTTCCCCAAGGTAATGAGAATCTAGAAGAGAAGAAGGTGGAAAAGCTTTCCATTCCACACAGATTTTATGGTAGCAAGTTGAAGCGGCCTTATTCAGGACATGGAATGGACTCTATGAAATCCATTACCCCAGGTAGTAGACAGAAGGGAGAGACTTGAGTGGTCAAAAGCATAGAGGTGGGAAAGGCTTGGGCATATTGAGAGCAGAGTGAATATTTTGATTATTATGGAGAGTCAGTTAAAAATAGGGAGTAACAAGACACATGGCAGGAGGGGGAGATCTTAGAAAAATAACAGACTCAGCAATGCCAAATAAGTGTTTCGACTGTCAAACGGAAGCGATTTAATGAGAATAGAAGATTTAATGAGAGTAAAGTGTTGGATCAAGAAAGATAAGTAAATGTAAACTAATATGAGAAATACAGAAAGTTGTCAGAATGGAAAGAAAAAAAAAACACCAACAATCAAATTTTTGAGACCATGAGTTGGAACGATGCCTGGTGATTGTCAAATCCTTTTTGTGTTCTTGTCTTGGGTGGAGCTGAAAGCCCCGATGTATAGGAGGTGGAGAAAAGTGAAGTCAAAGTGTTCAAGGCAGCTAATATGATTCAAATATTCAGGCACTCTTCTAATGTGGGAGGTGGGGGTGGGGGAGCTTCCTTATAAATGATGCTGGTAGTGAAGTAATTAAACCCCCAGAAAAAGCCACAGGTGGTATAACACAAAGGAGAGATCCTGGAGTCAGAACCAAATATGATTCTTGGCTTAATCATTTGCTAAAATGTGACCCTGGATAGATTATTTTACTTCTTGGTTAAGCTCAGTTTCCTCGATAGAAAAAAAGAAATATGCAAATGCCTATAATAACCCCTGCAAAGGGTTGTTATGCCCTAAAGAGGGGCTAGGGCACCTGGCTGGCTCAGTCGGTTAAGCGTCTGACTTAGGCTCAGCTCATGATCTCACCGTTCCTTGGTTTGAGTCCAGCGTCAGACTATGAGTTTTCAGCACAGAGCCTGGAGCCTGCTTCATATTCTGTGTCCCGTCTCTTTCTCTCTCTGCTCCCCCTGCCCCCCAACTCACACACTCTCTCTTTCTCTAAAATAAACATTAAAAGAGAGAGAGAGAGAGAGAGAGAGAGAGAGAGAGAGAGAGAGAGAGGGCTTATGCCAAAGAGACCACATTATGATTTTGCCTCATAAAACCTGACATAATTGATACTTTCACCAAAGTCCCAATAAGGGCAAAACAGAAAAACAATTTAATTGAGTTTGGAAAACTTCAATATATTTGCCTAGCAGAGAAGTGAAAAATTAAAAAAAAAAAAAAGGAGAAGGATTTTAGTCAGCATGTTAAAATAAATTAGATTCAGTAACAATGATGTAGAGCTTCCTGGTCAGAAGTCATGGAACCATTTGGGGAGAATCTACTTCACTCGTTTACCACCAATTCCTGAAATTCTACTATTTAAGGTCTCCTTGGTAAAGCAGAAATATTAGCTGCTGGAAAAGGCTCCCAAAGCAAGGTCCTGTTGTGTCTTTCTAAATTTTCCTTATGCTTGAGTTCTGATTTTAAGAACAAAAAGGTTTTTTGTTTAAGGATATGTTACCCTGTCATACCTTTGTATCCAAATTGTGTAGTACTAAGTGCAGAATTAAGCAGTTAAATGTATGTCTAAGGGCAATTTCAGTGGTTGATTTATTGGGTTGTTCTTAAATTTTAATACTGTCAATACAGTGAAAAAAAGACTATCATAATATTTCTGCATATATTTCATTCTGGTTACATGCTCGGCTTTCACTAAAAGGTTTTTCTAAAAAGTGAAAAGCTTTATTTTATTAATTACTAAAAATTAACCAATTACTTAAAAGTTCAAAATCTTAATGTATCTAAATGTTTCATAAAATAATTAATGTTCTTCAGATGTATATTAATCCATCTTAACTTCTGAAAGGAAAGAACACTCATACTGTGCCTATGCTATTAGCCTCTTAAAAGAAAATCATTGCTAAATTTAAACTGATGAGTAGTTATTCTTCTGGCTAATAACATAATGTATAACTAATATGGTCAGAGTAAAGCTGTCATAACTAGAAAATTTTAACAACCATGAATATACTCTTCCCTTCTTTTATACAATTTGTCCTAGAAATAGGTATCCTAAAAGTTGATGTAGAGTTCAAATTTAGATATCATGAGAGGCGGGGGGAAAGAAAGGGACACAATGACAGTCACAAGGTTAAACAGATTTAACAAATAATGTAAGAGGGGTAATAACCTAGCTGTGAGTTTACTCATCTTCAAATTTCCATCCAATTCCAATGAGAGTGGGTTTGTATTCCCTTTAAAGGACTGCATCCATCTATGCTCTTGAGGCCAGCACCCTCCCCCCGTCATCTCTCAGGCCTTTTTTCAAGTATTTATTATTCTCCTTCTTTCACTTTTAATCTTTTCATCTCCACTGCCCCCTTCCCCCAAGACCTCTCCTCAAGTTCTGCTCCCTCTCAAGCCCCTGTCCTATCATCTCCTTTTTAATCAGCATTCCCCCCAAAGGACTGGTGTTTACATACAAGTTGTCACCTCCACATGCACTCTTTCAGTTATCTCTCAACTCACTGCCACACACTGTATTCTGTTGAAAACACTCTTGCCAAAACTGTAACCTGCTTCTTGTCTCATCCTAGTTTTAAAACCACCCTTCAGTCTGTGATAATGTTTTGTTTTGTTTTGTTTTGTTTTGTTTTAAATCTCTTAGCTTGTAAAAAAATCTCTTCTATTGTTCTCTGACTCTTGGCTCCTGGTTCTCTGTTGTCTTACTGATTCACATCCTTCACTGGTTCTTTTTTTCCCTTACCTAATGCTTTGGCTTGTGACCTCTCTGTGGTTGTCTTTCTCTTCACAGCCTCCTTCAAAACAATGGACTCTAATCTTCTACATATGGTGTGAATTCCAAAAATGCACCAACTCCAAATCATCACTAACTGCCTGCTGAACACAGATATCCTGATGGCAGTGCGAATAAACTTCGCAAACAACAATTTCAACACCTCCAACTTCCTTCTGCCTACCACCAAACCTACTATTCTTTCTGTATTCTAGATATCACCAGGTTCACAGTCAACCAAATATAAATATCTAGGCACAAATTTTTATTGTTTCTTTAACTGTCAGCATAACTTTTGTATTCTCCCTTAAATCTGTGCCCTTAATTTCTTTCTCTGTCCTTCTCCTAGTTAAGATCACATTATTGTTCAGGGACAGCGTCCTTTAACCTAGACACACAGATTTCAATATTTTTCTAGTTCAATCACTTCTTCCTACTGTTCCTAAGGATATATTTAAATGGGATAGTCTGGTTAAGTTACGTTCACTTCCTTGCTCAAAAGCTTACAGAATATTTAAAGTTATTTACAAAAAGCCATTTGAAACTTCAAATTTTGGCGTTGGTCCATTTATTTAAAGACTACGTATACCAACTTTTCCCATAATATCCAGTTCTGCAGATGAAATACACTATGCTCCACCTTGAAAACCACCTATCGTTTCTCTCTTCTGTAACTTTGCTTATTTCATTCCCAATGCCTAGAATGTTCTCTACACTTCTAGTGTGATGAATTTGTTGTGATATTTTTTTCTTCAAAACTTCACCCCAGATAAATCTCTTCCATCTACCTGTCCCTATTTCCTCAGTACAGTGATTAAATCTTTCAATTTGCTTGAGCTTTGAGTCCTAAATTACATACTTCCCATTTTCATGGTCTACACTTCTCAGATATAGGTGATTACTCATTATTCTACTGAAAATTTTTGTTTCATTGTGAGTTATACATAGTTTATGTTTAGTGAGTATGTGTTGAATGGAACCCTATCAAAGGGCTAAGAATAATTCCAAAATGTGGATTGGATGAGTCTAGACATACAAGATCAAAAGAGGGATTAATCAATGTGGACTGCATTGGTGAAAAAGCATTTATGTGGGATAGTATTGAACTGGGCTTGTATAGCCAGTAGAATCTGATAAGCAGAAAAGAACAGGGAGGATGATAGAAGTGATAACAACACCAAAAAAAGGAAGAGAAAAAAAAACAACAACATTGTATGTTTGGGACTTACACATAGGTACATCAGTCAGGACCCAATGTTTTTGTTTATGAAATAATAGGGGATAAGTTTGGGAAAGAAAAAGCCTAGTTTTGGGGAAGCACATGACTGTAAGGCTAAGGTTTGTTTATAAAGCTTTATCCAGCAGACACTGGGCAGCTCTGAAGACTGTGTATGAGTTATGAGAAAGAGGAATAGGAACAATTATTTATCTTACAATGGTATCAGTTAAAAAAAACCAAACAAACAGTATGTACGAATTAACAATGGTAGAATTGATTATTCTAGACTTGGAATAATATTGACTTTTCTAGAACCACAATTTCTAAACAGAACTCATTTACAGGATCAAAGTTGTGTGTTACAGACTTAGCATATTAGTCAGATTAATTCAAGCATCCATTCTGAACTTACCTATTTAAATGTTTGCTATTCCAGTCTCATACCTGAAGTATTGTCTTCTTTTCTTTCTATTTTAAGATAAGGATGGGTTAAGAGACCTACTAATCACTTATTCTCAACTGTTAAGACACAATATTTATCTGACGGAGAGTAAACAGACAATCTTAAAAGCTGGGGGAAACCTCTTTGGTCATCTCTACAGAGCAACTGATCTTGGTTGGATGTGTCGTCTAAAGCAACAGAAAATGACCATAAAGAGTTAAGATTTAGTAACCATTAAGTTTATTCCTTTAAACATTAGGAACTAACTTTGGAATGCCCTGTATACCAAGGTAAGTGTTTCATGTCTTTTTTCTAGCTGAAATCCTAATTAAAAAATGTAAGCAATAAGTCAATTGTCTTAGATTTCACGATTCAATTTACAATGTTTCTGGGGGGAATCATTGGAGATCCTTTTCTTTTCTAACATCTCAACCTATAAATAAAACTATCTCAGAGGTATGACTGAGACCTTAAAAGTGTCCTCAACAAGGGCGCCTGGGTGGCTCAGTCAGTTAAGCATCTGACTTCAGCTCAGGTCACAGTCTCACAGTTCATGAGTTCAAGCTCCACATCGGGCTCTGTGCTAAAAGCTCAGAACCTGGAGCCTGCTTTGGTTATAATTATAATATATATATATTATAATTATATGTATAATATAATTATTATATATTATATATCATACACAATATTATATTATGTATAATAATTATTAATAATACAATTATTACAATATATTGACACAATAATTAATACAATTATATTATTAATAATATATTATTATTAGGGGAGTCACTGAGATATTTTATATATATATTAATATATGTATATATATATTATTAGGGGAGTCACTAAGATTCTTTATCATTGTTTTCTGAAATGTAAAATAAAGGATTTGAATGACAGGAAACACAAGGGTCTTTTTAGCTAGAAGCCATAATATCCTCTCAGTCCATATAGGATGGAAGTACATGTTGGGTATCCATCCCCTTTCTTCATTTGGGCAATGCAGTAACAGGGCGTAACGCTTCTAATACAGCAAAATAACTACCCAGATCATAAAGAGACAAAGGCAGGCATGCAAAAAAAAGTATACTTTTCAGCTTTAAGAGAGTATATGAAATATGTAACTTACAGGGGACAAGGATTTAGGGAGGTACAGAGATACAACAACAGTGTACTTATTATTCATATGATTTTATTTTTTTAATTCAGCTTTGTATTAATTATCCATGCATCAGAAAAATATTCACTAGGTATGCATATATGATGCTTTAGGAATATTTCAGCTTGTGTATCAAATTTTGATGACATAATTTTGTCAACACTCTTTCCCCCTAAAATTACACAGTCACATGTGAAGTCATGGATTATACTTAATATCAGATAAATTTATCCGCTGCCCTCCCTTCACTGAACCCTTAAGTTCTCTTATTCCTAGTCTATATTGTCTGTTTCAGCCAGACTAAATATTTTACACACTAAATTCTAAATTAAAATTAAGGTATTGTATTGTTACTCTTAAAATATTGAATATACAACCTATGTAACCTGGAGAGAGATGTTATAATTAGCACTCTGGATTTGAAAGGTAAATTGTTTCTGCCAGTATCACAAAATATTTCATACTATCTGTCGTTAGGGAGAACAGGAGGAATATCTGCTGGAGTGATAATCACAACTTGAGGAAAAAGAGCTTAGGGACATGGTTGCAAGAGCCTAAGCATTTCATGTTGTTTCTTAATGTTAAATATGACAAAAGTTGCATCTTGAAACCTTTAACTTGATGTTTAAGACTTAATTCTTTATCTTACCCTAAGGTGAATTTACTTGCACCAAAATTATCATTAGGATAAAGAATATGATTAATTGGAAGTAAAGATGTGCAATTTCATCTAAGATGTATGAATCATTATATGATGATAGCATGACAGAACTTTGATAATGTAAGCTTCCTGAACTCCCCTGCATAAAGATTTAAAGTACAGAGTGCAGTTTTAGGTTTAAGTCTTAATGTCAATGGGAATTATATGCTGCTTAACATGACATCCTACATATTGAAATTATGTGAAAACTCCAGCTATATAGAAATATTTTTGAAGTAAATATAATGCAGCATGAATGGTGTCAGTGATAAAAATTCGATTTCTATAACTTGTTAATCCTATGCATAACTACCTCATTTGACTAATAAAATTTACAAATGTAAAAGATCTAACTTGAAAAAGAAGTGAGTTGCATATAGAACTCAAAAACACATACACATTCTTTTACATAATGGATCATTTAGATACATATATGAATATGTGATTTTGTGTGCGTGTGTGTGTGTGTATGAGCCATAAAGATTTATACACGAGGATGAGTTGGTTTTTTGTGCTTTATGCTTATTATTATACTAAAATAGGATGAATTGGAAACACACAAGGAACAGAAATACAAGGAACAAATATGGAATATACATTTTATAAGTCTTTAGAAATACGCAAAAACTATAGAGCGAACTGTTAGAAGTTAGTGCAGATTATATTTCATATCTGTAGAGACTACGCTAATAGCTCATTACAAATAACTAAAATGCGAAAAGAAAAATACAGTCTATCTCAATGGGCACCGTAAATTCACATTATTGCCACATACATATTCTAGTGTGTGTATTGATTTATTTGATGAAAAATATATTAACAACAACAAAACCTGATAACTAAATAAATAATCCTTTCATCAGCCCCTGATTTCTGCCTTACTAATGCTTTGGTGAATCATCGAGGGGAGTAAATTATTCATTATAAATTTCAAAGAGGAGTCTCCATTGACAAAGCTCTGCTACTGGTCCTTATTGGAACCAACATCAAGAGAATTCATTGCAATCTCAAATATTGCAATAAAATAGAAGGTGAGAGGCAATCACTCAGGAGAGGTGTCTAGAATGAACTGAGCTCAGGGAGCTACATCCCAGCTGAGTGAGGTGTGTAAAGATAATTATTAATATTTTGACTTACACTTGGAAAGAAAAAGATTAATCAAGAAGTTGCATGCAAATGTCAGCCAAGGTTTTAAATACAGAAATCTTTATTCTATTTCTGATGAAGAATCTGAAAGGTTTTAACCATAGCCTTAAACACGGTCACTATATTATAACTTTATGGCATTAACAAAATCAGTTATAGAAGTGTTTCAAATATTTGATTAGCTTAAGGCTTATAACAAAGGACCTAGTACAGTACCACCACTATTGTAATAGTAAATAAAAAATTAATTAAAAAATCTAATTTGTACTGCTTCATAATAAATTCAAGTTTATGAACAATGGAAAGATATTAGGGGAGTCATTGAGATTCTACCACAACTTTAATAGTGAAGAGTTAAATCTTGTGATACAGGTTTTGTATAACTCTCTAAAAAAGTTACCACAACATTATCCCCGGTTAACTGTCTCCAGCATGTTAAAATTGTCAATACTACCAATCAGCAATAATTCATCTTTAACTCTTGGTTAATTTCTGCTAATAAATGTATAATAGAGAAGGAAGAAAATATTGGAGGTCCTTTGGCACTGCGACATATATCTCCCAACTTCATATCTCATGTGCTCTAGCTAGATACAACTAAGGGGACAGTCACATTTCCTAACATTCTTTAGCAATAATTTTCCTTGGCTGCCAGAAGGACATCATTTAGATCTGGTGAGGAAGGATTCTTTCTCTTCCACTTAGCTATCTTCCATTTAGCAAATCATAAAACATTTGGGTAACACTGATTTTTCTAAGCCAGTGTTTAACTTAAATTAATAAATATAAAGACTTTCCTCTCATTAAGGGACATTTCCATCTGTCTTATTCATTATTCAAGGTATAATATCTAATGATTCTCATTTAATGTTAATGCCAAATATGTATCTAAATTTACATAAAATAGAATCACCCCTTTAGTCCAACCAAGAGTATACGGATGCTACCTACTACAGCTACTGACTCAAATATCTGTTGCACACTTTCTATGTGTTAGTAATCAAGCTAAGTACTTTGCAGTTATAAAATTTAATTCCCATTACCACCCTATAAGGTAGATAATACTATTATTCTAATTTTATAGATCAAGAGCATGAGGCTAAAAAAGGTAAGTAATATGTCCAATATTCAATTTAGGAAGCTGATTCCAGTGCCCATGCGATACATGATTTGCTGTGGGGTAGAATTCATGGAAAGCCTAAAAAGAGAGATGAATATGGATAGAAAATAAGAGATTTTTAAAAACCGTCACTATCCTCTTTCCCTTATTTTCTCCAATCCACGATTCTCATCAAAATGAAAGCAGGAGGCAATAGCTACAGAATAAAGATCTGTAAGGGGAGAGATTCAATGTGGTCAATTCAATTTAATTTGAATGGGTTATAAACCAACTGGGTCAAGGCCAGCCAAGTTTCAGTTTTGGTTTTTATAGGTCCAACAAGTTTTTGTTCATCAAAATACTCATTTGACCCAATGCTAAATGTTTTGAAAATAAGACCCAAAAGACAAAGACTCTAAGCAT
This sequence comes from Acinonyx jubatus, assembly GCF_027475565.1. Lineage (NCBI taxonomy): Eukaryota > Metazoa > Chordata > Mammalia > Carnivora > Felidae > Acinonyx > Acinonyx jubatus. The sequence continues at coordinate 35,731,261 of NC_069383.1, forward strand.
TCAACATAATTGCCTTAGCACATGAAGCTAACAGGAGAATCCTATGTAAAGTAGTATTCACTTAGGTGCAAAAACCTGTAGGCAAGACTAACAATAAGATTACCTGCAGGTAGGTGTTAATGAGGCCATTCAGACAGATGAGGTGTCAACAAGGTCTAGTTATTGGGGAGTGAACTTGGGTTACTATTGTGTGGTGGGGAAGCAAATTCAGGATCTTGACAGCCATTCGTAAAGCTGTTTGATATATCAAGCTGTTTGATATATCAAGAGGGAAAAAAAGGCACTATCTTATTATTAAAGTTTGAAATAAAGGTAAAATAAGTGAAGATTTTTCCAGATTAAAGTTAAATATATACCACTGGCAAAAAACAGAGTGTGAAAAGGAAGTATTGAAAAGTAATCTCTCACAATGAAGCGCTTTTACTCTCATACTTCTGTCCTTTAAAGCCAAAACTTAATGCTTTCCCCAATAAATTCAAAGTTATAACAAGGATTTTATATTGTTAGAATGGTAAACATACAACCTATGCAGACCAAACATTTCTTTGAAATACAACAGGTAGATAGAATTTAAGATTACAGTTATCAGGTAGAGATGACACAAGTGAGCATAATTATTACCCGGTACTGCAATAAATTAGTAGAGGCACAATAAATATAATCTATTAGTGGATACATAAAAGTACCACTACTGGGGCGCCTGGGTGGCTCAGTCGGTTAAACGTCCGACTTCGGCTCAGGTCATGATCTCACGGTCCGTGAGTTCGAGCCCTGCGTCGGGCTCTGTGCTGACAGCTCAGAGCCTGGAGCCCGTTTCAGATTCTGTGTCTCCCTCTCTCTCTCTGACCCTCCCCTGTTCATGCTCTGTCTCTCTCTGTCTCAAAAATAAATAAAAAAAAGTTAAAAAAAAATTAAAAAAAAAAAGTACCACTACTATTCAACAAATGTGATAATAAAGAAACACAATACTCAGATGACAGCTACCGTCTGGTCGCCACTTGCATACCAAAACACCAGAAGATACTTCTCTGAAATATATTTTTATTGCATCTTTTGTTCGTAACTTGATAGAGTATATGCCTGAAAGAGGATGGTATGATAGAGAACTTCTGACATATGTTTAATATCAAATATATATTATCACTTATTTCTTCAAGGTAATTTGGGCTTTAATTGCAAATGGATGTTTTCCTCCGAAATTTATGGGACTTTACTTCTAGCTTGTTAATAAGCTTACAGGATTTTTAGTTTTTAAGTTAAGGGAGGGGGGAGTAAAAATTAATATAATCTGCCAATTTGGAACATTTGCCCAAAAAATTTTGGCTTATTATTTGTTAAGGTTGATCAATTACGGGTGCAAGTAATATGTATGATATTAAATTAGTCCACTCAAAGGGATGTATGATCTCTTAAAAATTTTAGAATCATTACAGTGATTCACAATTTATTACAAATGTCAGTTGAACAGATTATAAAGGAACGTGGCTGGCTTTTGGTACCCCTATCTATATTTTCTACACCTTTCTTCCTCTTAGCCCACTAGTTATGGTGCTCCAGAACTTAAGTGAGTTTCACCCCAGCATATTGGTACTTATGAAATTTACTAAAACAGAGCGATGCCCATCACACAGACATTGTCAGCTATGAATAACAGATATAATTTGTCTTAGTTTGAATCTTGATTTTAAATTCCATTACGTAGCCGTTTTAGCTTGCCAAAAGTTTGTATCTAATGTACAATAAGCACCTACTGAATATTTAGTGTTTTCTTTGTGTGGGGAAGTCAGGAAGCATCATTTGCAGAGTCACTCAGTGATTAATTTGAAGTATTAAGTTTGGTGCACTGTAGGGATGGCAAATACCTGGTTCATGAACTTCCATACTCCTTCTCCCCATCAGCCACAGCAGACCTCACTACTTCATCCTAGTTCTCTTTCTGTTTTAGATAGTAACCACAGTCTCAGACACATGGAACAACCTCAGATTCCCCTTCAGCAGAGCACTCAAGGCAACCATGAACAATCTGGTATATCCTTGGAAAGACTGATACCCTGATGATCACAGACTTGGGGTACAAATTCAACCTTGCTGGGGCGCTTGGGTGCCTCAGCAGGTTAAGCATCTGACTATGCTCAGGTCATGATCTGGCAGTCCATGGGTTTGAGCCCCATGTTGGGCTCTGTGCGGACAGCTCAGAGCCTGGGGCATGCTTTAGATTGTGTGTCTCCCTCTCTCTCTGCCCCTCCCTGCTCACACTCTATTTCTCTTTCAAAAATAAACATTAAAACAAACAAACAAATGAATAATTTCAGCCTATGTGCCTTTCCATAGAGGAGTTAAATGGCCTCTGGTGAGTCATTTAATTTCTCTGTGGTCTGTTTTCATTCTGAAAATATGTCAGTGCAAATATGAAGATCTGATGCTATAAATTTATGTTTACATCAGAATAGAGAATGATTTTTTTTAAATGGTAGAAGTAGTTTTGGATAAAGAACAAACACTATTAGTTCAGTCAGCTCACTCTTCAGTCTAATGAAAACAATTTTTCCATTGGGATTATTTTAGGGAAAAGTGCTACCAATTAGAAATACTGCCTTTTCCATTTTTAATGCACTATTTTCTTCAAGTATATTTTTGGATGAATCTTTATTAATAAGTTAAAGTACACAATTATTTTTGAAGTTTATCTTAAATTTATCTTCCTACAAAATAACAGAGAATACCTAGAAAATAAGATTAGTCTTCCACATTTCAGCAAAACTTATCACAACTTTTTAATTTCTGGTATTTTTTTTCATTATTGTTGCCAAGAAAGCTCAGGAGGGGCAAACTCTTTAGGATTAAAATGAATGGAACTCAAACTAGATAATTTCAGATCATTACAAAACTTGTTATAACGTACAAAATTCATTACCAATCCTCTGCATTCACTATTTCCATAAGATAGCATGCTGTTGTTGTTTCCACTTCTATTTCTGTTTTGCACTGAACATTTGAAAAATGTCTTATGTTTAAATATTTTCCACAAAGGATAGCATTCCATATTAACTAACACTGTTTTTGCTAAGAAAAATATTCTTTTTTTAAAAAAGCCAAGGTATAAAATTAGAAATTTCTTCTTTATTCAGGAATACACTGACTATGTGCTTATAAAAGTCTTAATTGTAATGTGTTCTATCAATTATAAATAGGAAATACTAAGTATACAGTCTTAAAAAATAAATTCTGGGTGAGCCAATTTAGGAATAGTCTAGTCCATGGAAACTAAGTATGTACCTCAATTCTTAAGGGAACAAGCAAAAATTCTACATATGAAAATATATGACTTACATATTTAGAGATCCCTTAAGAATATAGGTAGTATCCATGCTATCTAAAAACATGAAGTCACTCTATTTCAAAATTCTTGAATGGCCGCTTCAGGATTGTTATTCTTTTCCAAGGCTAACTGGTATGTGAATTGGGTCATGAAAGCATTTTTTTATTGAATATTATAGTCTAAGGAAACAAATTGTACTCTAGTGACAGAATATGTAAAAAAAAAAAAAAGGTCTTGGCATATTTATATGGTAACTTGCAGACATGGAATGTCAACTTTTCCCTAAAATATGTAAATATGTATTGTATCTATCCATAATCTCTACTTAATTTTTGCATATCAGCACTATCTCATCAAACAATTCCTAAAAGTTCAAGAAAGGTGTAGTGGTGAATCAACCATATGCCTTTATATATTTCAGGTAAATCTTAATGCCATCAACTCATAGAAACAGTGAAGTGTATACATGATGAAATATAATTGAAGAGAGAATACAAGAAGTAACAGAAAACCAACTAATTACATCAGTATCTTAACATTAATCATCTCTTGATTATCTGCATCAATGAAAGGGAGTGGCTAATAGAAAATCACAGATAATCTATTTAGTGGGATTGGGTCTCTGGCTTTGTGCTTAGTAGCCGAATTTCTAATTGCCCAGTGTAACTTACTGCAAATGTGTTGTGAGGATGCCCATCACCAGAAGAGTGGCCACAGACACATAATTTTGTTTCTGGAAGCAATTCCTAGATTAAACAAAGAGAATCAGGAGTTGGCTTTTTTTCCCTCCAATCTTAATGCTCAAATAATGTATAATATCATTAAAAAATATTTTTGGATTATTATCTTGGTAGGTGAACATAGATGAGATTATTCCATCGTTGTGTCACGGTTAAAAATGGTATAGATTTAAAAAATAAAAATAATTTGGCAGATACAGAGTTGGATATTTGAACATAATGAATTAACCAGTAACCAAAAGTAATTCGTCTGCCATGATCTTGACTTAGCAACCTCACTTCCCATTTCTAAGCTAAAATTATGGCCAATGTTAATGAATACTCCTATAAATTTAAATGATACTGTGATTTTAGAGTATGGGGTGGTATTTATCCTTAAAACTTTAATTATGTGTTTTTGAAAAAGCTAACTGTTGACTTGTACTCCATTATAACAATACAGATGAACATGAATCCTGTCTTGTCATGAAATGTGAGGATAATCACAGGAATCTCTTTAACTAAACTGCCTTGGCCATGCATTACTATTAACACAAATGTTGCCATTAAATATATATTTGAGACCACGGAGCCAAACTCTAGAATCTCTGTGAAAACCTGTTGAATTGTACCACTTGCACTGAGAACTACTCTATACACTCAAATGTATAGTTTGCATTTCTATCTGTAAAAGCAAAGTGATTATTTATTGATAAATGACATGGAATGTCATTTTTTACCTAAGTAGCATGAGACATTTCAAAGATTTTGTCTGAAGGGCAAAAGGATTACACTGCATTTGAACAGACCATGTGACAACACATCCTTAGACTTCATGTATGATATGAAAGGATGATCCCCATTCATAAGATCCACAAGGGAAATTATATCAGAAAAGAAGAAAAGCAAGGAGGGCTGTGGTAGGGGTGTCAGGGAGTATTTGTAGTGGTTTGATGCATGTAAATATTACATCTTATAAATAATTCTTTTCAAATACATCTCTGAAGTTCAGGGTCTCTGTTTAAGAAACGGATTGTATATGCTTTACATGACTACGTGCCATTTTCTGCAAGATAAGAGCAGCATTAATTCAAACAGGAAAAATGGCTTCCAAAATATACCTTTCCTTTCATTTCCTATGAAGAAGTATGTTAACCTGATGCTGGCAGATGAGGACTACAGAAAAAAAAATGTTCAAGTTATATTTTACTGTCAGAATCCAACAAACACGTTTTCATCTAAATTATTTTGTCAACAGCCTTGTAGTACCCTTGCTAACCTTATTTGGCACCAGTGCATAATTAGATACACAGGGGTGTGACTCCAATTGAAGGTGTTGGCATTGTAGCACTCTGTGAAAATATTAACTATGAGGTTAACTCCAATTTTCTCTTCTTTAATTAAATGCACATGGTACTAATGAGGTAACCTACTGTTCCTTGATAGCACTAATTAGCTAAGAGGAGAGTACACTCTCACACTGCAATTTAAACCTAAAAATAAGGTTGAAATATGCTAATTGCAGGCAATTTAAAACAGTACAAGTTGAAGAACTAGTCATAATAAGAGAAACTGACTGCTTTACAGCTAGGCAGCTGTAACTTTGGTTAAAATCAAAACAAGCCACATGATTTTTGGACTGCTATTTAACAAGGTCATAAGCATCCTAAAAAAAAATGAAATGCGACCCCATACTGTAGCAATGAACCATACTAACAAAAAATCCTCAGATGAACACTCGTCAACATAAAAGCAAAAATAAGTGAGCATCGCCAGAACTCCGAAGGTGCCATGACACTATTTACATTTATACTGAAAACTAAACTCCATAAATAAGCAATATCACCTTAAACTCTTTCAAGAGCACCCAAATCAAATATTGTAATTTGTGTCTTCAACATACCACAAAACACACTGGAGTCCTGAAGATCTGCCATCCCAGTCACGGGGTCAGAAGGAAGGATACATAGAAGCTTACATAGTAAGCCTCAACACTCAAGAAATATAGAAATGAGAAATTTCCAGATAATGTACAAGTACAGTGATAAAACGAATACACAAAAGATGCTACGGAATAAAATGGTGTAGGTACCATTTAAGGAATACAGGTGTGCAAATATCAGAAGGATTTTATTATGAGGAGATTTTCACTACTCCTCTCTACAGATGAGAGGTTTGGGATGAAAGTAGTCTGGAGCTTCACGGTGAGAGAGAATATTCTCCATTCTTAGCTCAAATGACTCAGAAATATAATTTCAATAAATCCAAGTATAATCCAAACGTATTTTCTTGAGTTGCTTCTCAAACATTTCCCAAATGTGGTTTTAAATGATAAACAATGAGATAAACTTTGATACACAGCATACTTCTGAGAGACCTTCAGATCATTAAAATATATGTTCTCACTGTACAAAGTATATTTTCATTATTTTTTGATTCTGTAAAATCCATAATGTCGTATTTTTATTAACCAGAATCTTTAACTCACCAAAACACTCACAGATGGACAATGCCAAATCATTCTTGTTAACACAGACAGAAATAAAGTACACTAAAATGATAGTGTCATTCATTGATCCTTAGGGACAAGAGATAGGGACTGCCCCACACTAACGACTCACAGTGACATTTTTTTTGCCCCTGCCACTTAGCATGCAAAATTTTAAAGTATATGCATTTTAAACAATAGAAAGAGTTGAGCAATCAGGGTGCCTGGGTGGCTCAGTTGGTTAAGCAACCGGCTCTTGATTTGGGCTCCTGAGTTTGAGCCCCGAGTCAGACTTCGCGGTGACAGTGCAGAGCCTGCTTGGGATTTTCTCCATCTCTTCTTCTCTCTCTGTCCCTCCCCTGCTCTCTAGCTCTCAAAATAAATAAATAAACTTTGAAAAAATTAAAATAAAAAGAAAGGAAGAGTTGAGCAAGAAAGAAAGAGTTAAAAAGCAAAATTTGTGAAAATAGAAAGCCAACTTAAAGTTTACTGAAGAACAATAATAGGAGAAAGCAAATCATTTGAAAGGCAAAAGCTTTTACTCCAAACTAATAACTCCTGGAGTTAAAAGTATGTGGGAATAAATTTTGCACTACCATTATCCCGTCACCCTGTCTTGCCAAAAGGCTTGGTTGAAAAAACTGTGCTTTGAAAAACCCACCCAGCTTCTTCTCCTGCCTGTCCTAGAGCTTTCTACAACAGAAAGTGATAGAATATTGGCGAAAGAGGCTAATAAGTCTCTAATCAACCATGCTTTACTAGATTCATGAAGTTGCGGGTCTGTAAAGGAGTAGCAAGGCAAATGAAATCAGACAGTCATTTAGAAATGGGTCTCCTACAGGCAACCTGACATATTCCAGCAAATCGCAGGGAAATACAATGTGAATGGATATTTTAAATGTTTGCATCTGTTTCAAATAAGCACAAAAGAACCTTTTAACAGTGAAAAGGTCAGGACAGTGTACTGGAATGAGCTTTCGACATTAACTTCAGAAGGAATCTATTCTTCTGTTAAATATGGATCATTGTAATTTTCTGCTAAAACAATAAAAAGTAAGCCATTCAGTGTTGAAAACAAAAATACTAGCTCTGGAGACAGTATGACAGGGTTCAGATCCTGACTCAACACTTACTAGCGGTGTGAACTTGAGCAAGTTATTTATCCTCTCTTGGCCCCTCTCTCTAGGAAGGGTAATAAGTGACACCATCATAAGATTAAATACACTGATTTGTATCTAGAACAGTGCTGGAACCCATATGTTCAACAATGTACTTAATATTTATTCGCTGTCATTACTGCTTCAGAACATTCAATTTTTTTCAAATAAAAATATTATTAAAGTCCTACTATGTATGCACTACTACACGATGTAAAGTATACACAAATTCCCAAGCCATCATATCTGCATACAAATAGCTTTCAGTCTCTCATTAGACTTCATGATACAAATCAAAGCCTCTTTCACATGAATAAAAAATCTTTTAACCACGGAGGTAAAATATCTGTACTCTGAAAACTACATGACAGTGATAAAAGAAATTAAGCATGACACAGATAAATGGAAAGATATACCATGCTCATGGATTGGAAAAACTAATATTGTTAAAATGATATTACCCAAAGTAGTCTACAGAGTGAATGCAATCCCTATCAAAATACCAAGAACATTTTTCACAGAACTAAAACAAATAATCCTTAAATGTATATGGAACCATAAAAGATCCTGAAGAGGCAAAACAATCTTGAGAAAGAAGAACAGACCTGGAGGTATCACAATCCCAAATTTTAAGCCATTCTACAAAGTTATATTAATCCAAACAGTAATGACACGGGCACAAAAATAGCCACATAGATCAACAGAACAGAACAGAGAGGCCAGAAATAAACCCACACTTATATGGTCAATTAATCCATGACAAAAGAGACAAGAATATACAATGGGGAAAAGAGAGTCTCTTCAACAAATGGTGTCGAGAAAACTAGACAGCTACATGCAAAAACAAAAAACAAAAAACAACAACAAAAAAAGCGAAACTGGACCTTTCTTACACTAACAACAAAAATAAACTCAAAATGGAGTGAAGAACTAAACATAAGATATGAAACCATACAACTCCTAAAAGAAAACCTAAGCAGTAAACTACTGGACATCAACCTTAGCAATCCTTTTTTTTTTTTTTTTTTTTTTTTTTTTGGCGGTGGAGGGGGTATCTATCACCTCAGGCAAAGGCAAAAAGGCAACAAAAGCAAAGATAAATTATTGGGACTACATTAAACTAAAGCTTTTGTATAGTAAAGGAAACAATGAACCTAAAGGGAAACCTACTGAATGACAGAAGATATTTACAAATGATAGGGGGTTAATATCAAAAATATATAAAGAGCTCGTACAACCAATGCCAAACAAAACAAATGCTCCAAATCAGAGGACCTGAACAGATACTTTTCCAAAGAAGATGTACAGATGGCAAGCAGGCACATGAAAAGATCATTGATATCACTCATCATCAGGGAAATGCAAATCAAAACCTCAATGAGATATCACTTCACAGTTGTCAGATTGGCTAGTATCAATAAGGCAAGAAATAACAAGTGTTGACGAGGATGTGGAAAAAAAAAGGAAACTTTTGGGCCCAACTGGTGAGAATGTAAACTGGTGCAGCCACTACAGAAGACAGTGGGGAGGAATGGGGCACCTGGGTGGATCAGTTGGTTAAGCGTCCCCCTCTTGTCAGGCTTGGCACTGACAGTGGGGATCCTGCTTGTGATTCTCTCCTTCTTTCTCTGCCCTTCCCTCTGCTCTTTTTCTCAAAATAAATTAATAAATTAAAGAAAAAATAAAACAGTACAATGGTTCCTCAAAAAGTTAGAAATACCATACCACCCAGCAATTCCACTTCTGAATCTGAAGAAAACAAAAACTCTAATTTGAAAAGATATATGTACCCCTATGTTCATTGTAACATTATTCACAATAGCTAGGACATGGAAGCGTCCTGAGTCCCATCAAAAGATGATGAATAATGAAGATGTGGCATCCATGTATACAATGCAGTATTACTCAAACATAAAAAAGGAAGAAATCTTGCAATTTGCGACAACATGGATGGACCTGCAGGGTATTCTGCTAAGAGAAGTAAGTTAGACAAAGAAAGATAAATACCATATAAGTTCACTTCCATGTGAATCCAAAAAAACAAAACAGAAACAGTCTCATAAATACAGAGAACAAATGGGTGGTTGCCAGAGGGGTGGGAGGATGGGTGAAATAGATGAAAGGGGTTAAGAGGTACAAACTTCCAATTATAAACTAAGTAAGTCATGGGTATGTAAAGTACAGCATAGGAAATAGAGTCAATAATACTGCAATAACTTTGGTGACAGATGTTAACTAGACTTATTGTGGGGATCATTTCATAATGTATATACATGTTGAATCATTACATTGTATACCTGGAATTAATATATTATTGTATGTCAATGATATTTCAATAAAATTAAAATAAAATTCATTATTTTTTATCTTTTTAGAAACCTGATGCAGCAAAGCAAAAATTAATATGATTGTGTTTGCATTCAGTAACAAGGTGAAGTGACTTCTAAAAGAAAGAATATAATTTTTGCAAAGTTGATGAAGGTATACGTTTCATAGAAAAATAGGCAAGAATTATATATTGATCGTTTATAACAAATAAAAATGTTTTAAGTAAGTTTGTTACTTGAGGTTGGCTGAAGCTGTGCTCAAACTTTTCTTTAACATTTCTTCAGATTTTATTTTTTTATTTAAAAAAAATTTAATATTTATTTTTGAGACAGAGAGAGACAGAGCATGAACGGGAGAGGGTCAGAGAGAGAGGGAGACACAGAATGCGGAGCAGTCTCCAGGCTCTGAGCTGTCAGCAAAGAGCCCGATGCGGGGCTCAAACTCATGGACCGTGAGATTATGACCTAAGCTGAAGTCAGATGCTCAACCGACTGAGCCACCCAGGTGCCCCAGATTTTATTTTTTAGTAATCTCTACACCCAACATAGGGTTTGAACTCACAACTCCAAGATCAAGAGTTGTATGCTCCACTGACTGAGCCAGCCAGGTGCCCTTTTCTTTAACATGTTTAAAAAAAAGCTGAAATACAATGATATCTGAATGGAACCGTAGTCCACATTTTAAAGGTACACAAGTTTTTAAAAAAGTGTTTAGCTAGTCAAGAAATATAGCCACTCTTGACCTGGTATAAAACAAGAACAAAATTAAACAGTTGGTTGGCCTTTCTTCTACTCCAACTGTTTAGTTTGTTGGTTTGGTTGGCTGTTTTGAGGCCATTCATTATATCTTATGGAAACTGCCCCCGGGACAGTGTGGCCAGGGTTGTGCCAGGACGTTCTGTGTTGGCTTAGAAAATTCAAATTGCTTCATCTTTCTCCAGCCCATGTTTGAAAAACAGATTCAAAGCTGTCTAGCTCTGAAGAAAAGGTGAAGAAAACAGAACTAATGCCTGGAAAAGATTTTGTATATTTCCTAAGTCCAGTGGCTCAAAGTGGTTGGGTTAGCCCTGCCTTCCTTTTTTTCCCCCTGTGGCACAGACTGCAAAACCCACATAAAGTTGAGGAGCACATGATGTGGCCATCAAAGAATCACTTTGCAGAGAAGGGAAATGAAGTCCAAGGAGCTGAAATTATTTACAAAAGGTCATGCTTTTCTTTTTAAATGTTTATTTATTTTTGAGAGAGGGGGAGGGGCAGAGAGAGAGGGGGACAGAGGATCAAAGTGGGCCCTGTGCTGACAGCAGAGACCCCGAAGCAGGGCCTGAACTCAGGAACTGTGAGGTCATGACCTGAGCCAAAGTCAGATGCTCAACACACTGAGACACCCAGGTGCCCCAAAAGGTCATATTTTTGTATTTATTTTTAAGGCTTCTGTGCACAATTGTACAGGTTCTCAAACTTTAGCATGTGAAAAAATCTCTGGATAAGTTGTTATAACTGCAGGTTCAAGGCTACATTCCTAGAGAATCAGATGCAAAAGATCTGGGATAGGGTACAAGAATATGCATTTAAAAAAGCATCTTGGTGATTGTGATTTAGAGCTTCTGTAATTCTACTTTGAGAAACCTTGTCTTTTGTGTTCAGGATATTTGCATTATAGGTAAGTTTTCATTCTTTCATTCTATTCAGTCAGTCAACACTTTTTTCAGAAGGTTGCCATTGTCTCCATCTAGATACCACAGACACTTGGGAAGATTTGTGATTTTAAAGTACTTAATAGTAATCAATCCAACACACTGAAATTTCCAAAATAAGATTTGATCCCCATTTCATAGTGAAAAAGTATTGAAGAATTAAGAAAAATTACAGAATATAACAATGTTGAAGTCAGATTTTTCGCTCTGTTTTTGTCAATCCTGTCTCATTCACCTCAGAAAACTGCCATCATAACTGGCACTAATTGGCACCCTTGTTAGAAATCTCAGCAGAGGAGTCAAGAATAGAAAGATATGGACACCTCTTACCCAAGCACCTGGCTGTCTGCACAGGTGAGGCTGAGATCAAGGATGGGACAGATGACCTGGCTGCCGTCTGTGAGAAGGATAAGACCTACAACTGTTCCCTGACTATGTAGACAACTTGAATCTACAGGGATGTTAATCAAGTATCTCTCATGTGTCTAAAGTCACTGAAAAACAAAAGATGCCCACAGTGCTCTTACAAGTGATGTAGTTATTATATTTTAAGAGGGAATGAAGGCAGCAGTTAACAGACACTTCTGGCTTGACATACTCCTACAGAATATTAGTGACTATTGTAATTTTTCTTGTGACTTGCTTGCTTATTTTATTCAAGAAAATATTTTAAGCTCTTCTGAAAAAAATAGGGAGTTGGATTTCTCATGAACATCTGGAGGGCAGAAGACAAAAATTTAAGTATGTAATAATTACTGAATTGATAAAATGAACACACTGAATGTAATACGATTTTTCCTTTTCCGGAGTGTATTGAGGCTAAGCAGAAATCACTATGCAAACATAAGAATAACAGTCCCAGTTTTATGCTCTTCTTTTTTACTTTGTAGTTGAAAGAAAATGCAGATGTGTCTTGCTACCTTGAGTTAGGTGAGGTAATACAGGGTCAGAGTACGCCATGGGAAAACAGCTTTCCCAATGAAGTGAGAATGTACAGAGCAGCGGTCCTGTATGCCAGCACAGGACATCACAGATTTACTGATCACATATTTTATGTCACCATAATGAGTTCTACTCTATTTTTTATCTTGGCTGCTGACTTCTTTTTAATCCTCAACCTCCCCTTCCCCTCTGGTCCAATATCTGGGCAGAAAGCTTGTGCACGCACCTCTCCTTTGCCACTGTAGGGAAACTTAAATCCCCACTCAAGGGATCTTTTCTCCAACGCACGTCAGAGGCCCTAGAAAGACCCAACCCATTCCCTCCTGGACCTGCTGGTGTCCAATCAGCTCTCCCCAGGAGTCTCTTTCTTGTGTGAAGAAGAAAATTTCTCTCAGAGTTCTCTTGGTATTTGGAGTGTCATGAGCTTTGACATCTGAACCAAATTTTGGGTAGGGGTCCCTCTCACTTCTGTGGATACAAAGTCAAGTGGTAGCACCTAACCCAAATAATTTATAGTCAAATCAGGAAGACAAACTACTAGTGACTAGTAACATATTATATGCTATAAAAGATGGATGTGCAGGGTGCCATGGAAGCATAGAGGAAGGATAGAAAAGGATTTTAGCCCAGGTGATGATGAGTAGATGTTGATATACAAAATGGGTATGTGGTGGGTGGAGGTAGGGAGTTTTCAAGATCAAAGGAGCAGCCTATACGAAGGCTTGCAGCTAAATGACCCCCTGCTGCATTCAGAGAAACAGAGACAGATGGTCTAGCAAGGCCAGAGAACAGACAGGGTGGCAGGCATGAGGACAAAAGGGAGAAGCAGAGGCCAGATCTTCAAGAGCATCACGTAAAGTGGCCTTCACGTGCCTCAAATTTCTCATCACTAAATGTGTACTTCATCTGCCTTTTCTCTTGGAGGATTCATTGAAGGGTTAAATACATAAAACATTTCGGAAGTATTTAGAATACTATAACTGTGATCCTGAAAGTAACTGACCAGTACATGTTGGCACAAGTGATCCTTTTAAAATCTTTACGGTGGCAAGAAATCACTTTTTGTTTCCAGGAATTTTCCTTCCTCCTCCTTCCAGCCAGCTGCTTTCCTAGGACCTTACATATGTCTTATTCCTTATTATTTTTTCCCAATTCCTTAAGTCTACTGGTAAATTCAAGTATATTTAAAGTCAGTTCAGTATCAAAATTTCATTTGGAAAAGTGGGCTGCAAGACCAGAAGAGTACTAAAATGTAACGTGTCTGAATCGTGTCACAATAAACTAAATTAACTTTTGTATTACCAAGCAAAAGTTAAAAAAAAATAACTTGATGTGACACACCAGGATATTTTTATCTCCCAGAAAGTTTTGTGATTAACTACACTGAAAACTTTGGAAAACATAAGATCTTAGTTCAATTTTATAAATGCAGCATTCAAGGAAATGAAATGAACTTTTTAAAATTTGGGGTTCAGAAAAAGAAAGGAATGCTTCGTACTAGATTTACTGGATATTGCCCCTTTCCTTGCTATTTGGGGCATTCAGAATATAATTTCACAGATGATATATTTTTCTTAATGTGATTTTCAGACTCCATCTAATGGAAAATGCCTGGTTAGGATTAAGAGACATAGTACAGATGTTAAGCTACATTTGCATGCAATTATTTCTAAAACAAATGCCAGGGTACAGAGTCTATTGAAATGGCTTTCAGGACGGCTGGCACAATGTATTAAACCAGCTTCCAATTTCTAAGTAAGTCAATATTCTGACTATTTCAAGTCAAGACACTGAGCACAAGCATAAACCTTAGATTTTTTACCTTGACACATTGTCCAAGAATGTATGCACATAGGGTTAGAGCCCAAGGATTCAGGGTAGGGATTTAACATTTTTTAAAGAAAAAGCCTTTCTTGCTTAATTAAAAAACATGAATTTTATGTATTAATCTCCATATCTGAAAAAAATTAAAATTACTATGAAATAAGTTAAATAATTTAATAGGTGAAATAAAACAGAGAGTAATGCATTAGAAGTGCTGTGTAGCTTTCAACTTGATTCAGGGTTTTGTTTTTTTGTTTTTTTTTTTTCAAAAACAACAAAAACTATCCATAAAGTTATTAATTTTTTGTTAGTAGAAACCTTAGCTTAGCTGATGGTCTTGCAGTGATACACTTTTAAACATCATACTAGAAGTAAGACACTCTTGTTTAAAGTACTTCTGAAATGCATCTATCCTCAACTTTAACAGATACATCGTAAGTAGTGAGTGGCAGGACCAAAAGGAGCCATTCACTGCCTTTTTGGAGGAGGAGCTAACCCTACATGTCCTTGGAGTCGATGGACTGGGCAAGACCTTTAACTACCCCTCAGGAATCTTTTCCATAGAAATGCATTTTTGGATTTGGACTTGACTCCATGAATGAAGTATGCAGAGCAACTGCTGTATCTATTACGCATCACGACAAAACACTGAATCATACTTTCATTGGTCAAAATTCAGAAAGTATCAGCATCTCCTTTACTGTGTGCTTTACTCCTCGTTGAGGAGCAACTGAAATCATGTCGCCCTAGGAATTTACGAGGGGACTAGAAGTTGTGGCAGGTCCCTTTCTGATCCCTGCAGGGGAAGCAGCAGCAGCCCTTGGATCAGCTACTTTTTATCCGCTGTTGGTCTCAGTGGCAGCTCCTTTTCTTGCCAATAATGATAAATGATAGACTCTTTAATGAGGAATAGAGACTGCAAGCTGCACACACAGAAGCTTATCTTGTTGGCATCTCTGATTATAATTTGCTCCCTATCAACCTCTTCTCCCTCCTGACTGTGATGTGAGGTAGAGAGGAAACCTTAAGGAAGAGGATCAATTATTTAAAAATAGTACTCTTTCCAACAGAAACTCTTCCCATTAGGCATAGAAAACTCTCACGATGCCAAGAGAAACTCCCGCAGAGTCCCAGCTCTGCCCTGCACTTTTTTTTTTCGTATCAAAAGATTATTCTACACATTGTTGGGTAAACATCTAACTGCATCATCAAGTCCCACTGCATTCTCAACAGTGCCTCTCAACAGGTGGAGATGATGAAGTACAGGACAGAAAGGAATATTGGAAGCCAGAATCACTCCAGTAGAATCTTTTAACCATAGTGGTGACAGACTCCTCCAAGGAGTTTCCACTCATTCCCCCATCTCTTCCCTTGCAAACCACAGCTTTATCGCAGTCACAAATGGATCTAGATCCTGGACAATGAAGACAATCAAGAAAAGGCAGGATTCCCGTTTCATACCTCATCATCCTTGTTATTTTAAACTTGTTTTCCAAAAATGAAAAATTTGAGAGACCTTTTGGACAGCAATTAAGAGGCATATGCTATCAGTGATTAATACCAGGATAAGAAGCACAGGAATTGGAATCAGACAGACTTGAATTCATGTAGCAGCTCAAACTACCAGCTATGTGACCTTAGATAGTGTAATTTAACCTTTCCAAGCCTGTTTCCTATTCTGAAATAAGACAGCATAAATAAACACATTATCGGGTACATCAAGCGAGCACTGAATATATATGGTAGCCAAGTGAAATAAAATCACAAATGCTTTAGAATCTCTCTTTTGTTAGAGAAAAAGAGGCATTAAAAAAGAATAGGAACATGAGAAATGTGACTTCTCTAACATCTCTGGTTGACGCCTCAGCTTTCCTTTTCATTGGCTTAGTCACCTATTTAGTTATGATCACCCACAACACCTGTCACTAAAGGCCGGATGGGGACTAAGATAAAGCCCTTTATTGGGCAGGGGAGTCTGTATCACTACACTGAGCAAGTACAAAATCCTCACACATACATGAGTGAACTAGTAGTAAAAGGCTGCTCTGTATTCGCAAAACATGGTTTAAAATATCAAAATTAGTGTTTGACACTTAAAATACGAAAATACAATTGAAAGTAACTAGATTCCATGAGGTAAGATTATTATTAAAATAAATATAATGTAACTTCTCCAAAGAATTTATTTTTGAGAGTTTAGGTCCACAAAGATGGACAGCTGAGATGTGTTCTGAATTAGAAAAGATGGAAGGAGAGCAAAAGCTACCACAGTAATCACCATGCATAACAATAGAAAAAGAAAATAGTAGCCCAGAGCCAGGATCACAAACTTGCACAAAACCACCAGGGCTATATATGTACTAAAAATAGTATAGAGTCGCCATTTTTTAAATGTATTAAACAGTTTACCAGGAAAGAAAATGTCAAAATTTTAGAATTGTGTTACTATTAGAAATTATTCATTTCTAAGCCAGGACCATGTTTCATTATCCAATAGCTGCTCTCAAGAATGAAGCTAATTTACATTTAAAATAGGAGTACAGTCTACTCTTTAAAAGCACAATGGTAAACACACCAATTTGACAATTACATTAATATGAGTATTTGCATAATCTGTCTTCCACACCTGTTCTTAATTTGAAGCAGCTGCAGGACAAATCACATCACACTAATCTCAGTGGGTATGTGTGTGTTCCAAACAGTAATGCGCGCATCTTATTTTTCGAAGATCTTTTATTTTTTAAATGTTTCCTGACTTTTAAAATTTTGGCGAAAGTTTTATACAAGCCATAATATTTATTAGGTCAATATTAATTAGTGGAATAAGCATAAAATCAAATAATAACATTAATTAGAGGAATAAGTATAAAACCAAATTCGTGGAATAAGCATAAAACCCTTACATTATTGGCCTCCTCTGTTTCAACATGTGAGAATACTGATTTTTATTGCTGGAGGCTTTTTTTATTTTTTAAGTAACATGTAACATGTATTTTATATACAACAAAAAGGATTAAAAAGAATAAAAATATATCTAGAAAACTTCAGTGAGAATCAACAGCAAATGCATTAATGGAGAATCAAGCAATAGCTACAAATGATCTGGAAATGTGTTTGCAACACGGATAATTGTGGCATCTTTTGGAACATCTTTTCTAAACTGGATTCCATTTATGTTTTAACAAAACTATGTCATAATTTAATGAGCAGAGATTTACTTTCATCTTGTAAAGGATACACTTTGTTTATGTGTATTGAAATATATACTCAGTGCCATCAAAAAGGAAGTCAGATTATTATTGTTACATATTCTTCTACTTCATGTATTTAAATCATTCAGTTAAGATTCTAGCTGGTAGAATCTAAGAGACCCATGTAATCTGTCAACAAAACTGTCTCTCTTTAATCTTCTATTATGCATGGGAAATGAAATTAGAGCTTTCTAAAGATGTTATTTATTTCCTGAAAATTGAATGAGAGCATGAACAGTAATGAACTAGAGCAATAGAGACGATCTGTTTATTTACAGGCTGTTGACTTCCATAGAAGTAAACATTGAACGCCTCAATTCTTAGTTCAGTATTTCATTCAGAATCCCATTTTTACAAGTGCTTTCATTATAGTAGAAGATGAAAATACTTAAAACATTCATTGTAGCTTGCATTTCTATTACATTTTTTATGCTCATTATTTACCAATTCTCAGCATAAGAGAAACTGAGAGTCAAAAGAGTTAAGTGATTTGCTCAACTCTCAAAACCTGTACCAGCCTTATAGACCAGGCATTCTGACCCCAGAATATTCTTTCTTATCACTCAGAGCTGGTTTTCAATTGAATAATAGCCATTAGTATAAATAAACAGGAGAAAACATTTTTAATAACAAAATATTTTAAAGTTTCTTTTTTTTTTTTTCACTTCACAGGATCTGAAATATTTCAACTCATGGCTTTAAATGTACTAGAAAACACTTTCTTTTTTAATTTTTATTAATGTTTATTTATTTTTGAGAGAGACAGAGACAGAGCATGAGCAGGGGAGGGGCAGAGAGAGAGGGAGACACAGAATCCAAAGCAGGCTCCAGGTTCTTAGCCATCAGCACAGAGCCTGACGTGGGGCTTGAACCCACGAGCTGTGAGATCATGACCTGAGCTGAAGTCGGACGCCCAACTGACTGAGCCACCCAAGCACCTCTAGAAAACACTGTTTCAAAAGTGACTATAATAAAAGAAAAGAACTATTTTCTACTTAGATAAATATAGTGCAAATTCTTACTGAGAACCAAGACTGGTTACTCTAGGAGCAGAAAAATAATTTTTATTACTATATAATTTCAGCAATAAAACCAAGTTATAGTGATTGTGAGAAAAGCAATTTTCACAGTTGTGACCTCTATATAATTATATCTCTAAATATTCCTTATTTTATTTTTCTTCATTAAAAAACTTACATATATAATTGAGCACACAGAAAAGTACTCTAAACAGATAAGCTGGCATGTCATGGGGCATGTGGAACATAATGGAATGAAAACTATATTTGTATGTAATGAATACGCAATTGTATAATATTCTAACAACAAATTTCACTTTTTCTCTGAGTATCAGAATATTTTAACCTCAGTAAATGAGCTGTAAATTTCTAAATTTTAAAATAATCTTGTTTCTTTTTGTTTTTGCTATCGACAAAAACTAGCTTATCAAAGTTAAAAGCTTTTGACATGTAACCGTAAAGAAGGTTGATTTTTTGTAAATATAAGCTCCTGAAAAGGTCTATTCTTTTGCTAAAAATAAAGGATTAGGATAATAAACTCTAGAGCTGCAGACAAAGTCAAATCTTCTCAGTTGACAGAAAAAAGAAAATGAGGTTACACAACTAAACTGCCTTCTCCAAGCTCACACAGTTAGTGAGTGATGGAGCCAATCCTTGGATCCAAAGCCTCTCCTGACACCACAGAATCTGACCTCTTCTCTTTATTACAAAACCTCAACTGAACACTGACAGGTCATTTACAACACGTTCATGCTTTTCTAGATCCGAAACTAAGCTATACTTCAATGGATGAATATACAAATAAATCTTACATGTAAGAGGTCTAAAAACTATAAAACTGCATTCATTTCTAGACTGGCAGAATGATACCACACGCACGGATGCACACAGAAATGCAGGTGATCGCATATATACACGTGTTAACACGATCACCGGGAGCTTGGAGTTCAGGTGAATTTCAATTGTTCATATTTTTCGGAACTGCCTGAATTATTTTTTTGTGAGCACACATTGCTTTAATAATCACTCAAAATTAGGCTACTTGCAGATTTTCAATAAAACATAGAACAGTAGTTATATTTTTCATACAACACGTTAGCTCCTAAAAACCTTTACAGACATGAAGATTCATCATATGAGTGCTCTGATTTTTCTTATTAAAACAGGGTTTATACTCTTGCCTTAGTCTCAGCAATGCAGAAATATAAATACATAACTACCTATGGCACGAGGGTTTCTTTTAAATGTGAAGAAATTATTAAAATACTTTTTTCTCCTTTTCTTCTACTTTACAATCGGAGTAAAAGTAAACCCCCTTTGTGATTGGCTCTCCCATTTTCCTTTTAATCATCTCTATCCTATTACTTGTTATGCTTAGACTTGTTTCCATACTTCTCAGATTTTGGAACTCAGTCCTCAACAAATTTCAAGGAACCACAAACAATGCCTTAGGAGGGACAAAAATGAAGAAAACCTTATTCTGCTCAGTCTGTGAGTGATGGCTGATTCACTAAACACTTAAGAGAAAAGAAAAATCCAATTTATTCCATAGAATGCTCTGAAAAGCCATAACTGTCAAGCAGGTTTTTTTTTTTACCTTAAACCACTGAGTTTTGTTTAAAATGGCTTAGAAAAATGGTTATTATCCTGAATTTTTATCTAGCCAGATTGCCAACTCCCTTAGGGTAGGAACATTTTGAAACCCCTATGGTACCTGGTGCCTGCCTAGCAAAGTGTCTAACACACTGAGGGCATTCAGTCATGTTTCTTTGATGGATTGATTGACTGAGGATGTAAATTCTAATACATGGAAATACTGTAAACCACTTTTGAAATCTTACTGCTCTTTTGTTTTTTGCTTGTGGTTTTTCCATTGGAGCATGATAATCATTTGTTTCATATGAAATTATAGAGAGTGGCTTTTCAATTTATATCTACATTACTCCTGAACTCTCTTCTTATTAACTAAGTATCTAGTTGAACAGAATAGGAAGCAAAAAGGTAGGGAGTGGGGAGAAAATATATTAGCCAACCTTTAGTTTAGCAGTGCTGGAAATTATTGAGTGGGAATGCCAAATAAAATAACTACATCAATTGCTTAAGTAATCATTTCTAATTTGGTTTAAGAAACATTTCTCACTATCAATTATGTCGAGAACAGATGTTTCCTTTAAAGCAATTTATATTGGTATGACATCGTGAATCAATGCTATTTTGACCCTTCAGTGATGGCAAGATACATCTTCACGTTGAGTAATTCATTTATCAGTGCTCCATCAGAAACTTGGGTTCTTACTGCACACTGCGTCAACAAGTTCATGTATTCTCAAAGACTCAGGAATCACTAATCAGAAACCACTTGAGTCTCTTTTTTTTTAATGCTTATTTTTGAGAGAGAGAGAGAGAGAGAGAGCGAGCAAGCTAGCAGGGGAGGGGCAGAGAGAGAAAGAGAGAATCTCAAGCAGGTTCTGTACTGTCAGCACAGAGCCCATGTGGGGCTCAAACTCACAAACAATGAGGTCATGACCTGAGCAAAAATCAAGAGTCAGACACTTGGGGTGGCGCCTATGTGGCTCAGTCAGTTAAGCGTCCGACTTTGGCTCAGGTCATGATCTCACAGTTTGTGAGTTGGGCTCTCTAGTCAGGCTCTGCGCTGACAGCTCAGAGCCTGGAGCCTGCTTCAGATTCTGTGTCTCCCTCTCTCTCTGCCCCTCCCCCCGCTTGTGCTCTGTCTCTCTCAAAAATAAATAAAAACAAAAAAAAAATTTAAAAAAGTCAGACACTTGATCAACTGAGCCACCCAGGAGAACCCCCCCCTTTTTTTTACTATATGTATATACATCTCTGTATTTCATAGATTGATTTCAATATTCTAGTATTTATTAAAGGGGTTGCAAAACGGGTCCTGCAGGTCAGAGCGGGGGAGAAAGGGAGGGAGAAAGGAAAAGGAAAAAATGTAATAAAGAAAGAGGGGAAAGAATGTAAAAAGGGAGAGAAAGAAATGTACATCTTCTTTAGAGGGAAATGAGCTCTCAAATATTATATCTTTCCAACTCTTCCCTATTTCTTTGCACCTAGTCTACATTTAGCTGCCTGCACTGGAAAGGTATCAGGGTTTGATCTTCTGGCCTAATGATATGCAAAATGACCACTGCAAGTAAGTATTAGAAATAAAATGAAAAGAAACCACATACAGGAAGAGCAAGATAAAAAACAGGTAAACAAATCCTTAAAAAGATCATAATTTTACTAGGGAATAAAAATAATATGGTCACTTGGCTTACTTTGCTTTCAAAATTTATGATGTATTTTGTTTTTAATTTTAACGTTTATTTATTTTTGAGAGACAGAGACAGTGTGTGAGTGGGGGAGGGGGAGGGGCAGAGAGAGGAAAAGACAGAATCTGAAGCAGACTTTAGGCTCTGAGCTGTCAGCACAGACCTCCATGTGGGGCTCGAACCCATGAATTATGAGATCATGACCTGAGACGAAGTCAGACGTTTAACCAATTGAGCCACTCAGGTGCCCCTATGATGTGTTTCTCAAAGGAAAGTTCATTATACTATTTCCTTTGTTTGAAAGATAAAATCAAATTTCAGTAATTCCATAAACCATGTATTTTGAGAAGAAGATGGACTAAGTTCATTTTAATTTCATACTGGATAATTACTACAAAGCATGTAGGACCTATTAGAGAAGGTAAGATTATTAAAAATCATTACACACTTACAGCATCTCAGATCCAAGCCAGTGATTAAATCTTATTCTCAAGGTGCCCTGGATCAAGGGCTGACACACAGTCAGCAGAACAATCCCAGTTTGGTGGGGCATAGTCACATATAGCATAAGGACCTCCCATTCTTACTCCCCCAGAAAGGTCATCCTTCAACCAGACAGGCAGTCAAAGGCAGGAAGAGAAATTTCTGCCCTTCCTGTCTTCCTACCTGTCCCCAAACTGAGAATTCCTAAAGAAATTATTCATTCATGAAAAAGGTGACCTTGTAGTCAGACAGAACTTATATTCATCCCTGGATCCTTGAGAAAGTTACTGAACCTTTCTGGCCCTATAATTCCTCATAGGTAAAATAGGAACAGCACTAACCAATTCTGGGTTAGGTAGAAACACAATGACCAATCAGGGGTAAAGTACCTGAAACCCAGAACACAGCAGGAACTCATACATGTCAGTGGAGCTGGAGATGAGGGGAGAACAAGCCTTCTCCGAACTTCTACTTACCCCACAAAGTTCCTGTTTTCTTCTAGTGTGGTGGCTTATAACACAGATAATTGCAGAAAATATAGAAAAAGTATGAAATACATCTTTTATCTTCACTATAGCTGGACAGAAAGTCAGAACTTTCTTGAGCTTTCCAGCAATACCACAACCCAATACGTAATAGCCAAATGAAAATTTTTCTCCTGACCTTAACTTATTTAAATTTCGGCTTCTATGACTAATTTTTTAATCACCCTTCAAAAAAAAACACTGTTTCTCTACACGCAATATATGCATATGCTTTACTTATTTAAACTTCTCAGTATTTGTTTCACTGCCCATGCATGTTGCACCAGGGTGCATAACCAGCACTGTGGAGCATCAGCAGCAACTTCCGGGAGGAGAGGCATCACCTCTGCTTACTTGATCTAGCATTGTGCTTTACTCAGTACTGAATATATACTGGATCTGTAAGAACATTTTAGTTATAACTAAAAATATTAAAGCTTAGAATTAAGTCATACCCACTCATCTTTAGTCACTTTAATACATAGGTTTGTGTCTTTCTAAATTTTCCCAGAAGAAAAACAACAACAACAACAACAAAACTTGTCACTGAAGTATCTCAAGTCATAAAATGTCTTTTCACATATTCCTTGGGCCAAATGAGTTGGCACTAACATCTATTGTAAACTGTTAGTGGCAGACACCGTTAGGTGCCTGCTGCAAAATCTATCGTTCCTTTTTTCTCTATGAAAAGTTTGGGTTTAGCGTAACAAAGTACCTGGTCAAACGTAATCAATCAGCTTCCCAGATTCAGTTGAAGCAATGTGTTCATGTGATACTGTTCAGGCCAACGAGAAGGAAACAGAAGCTACTATGTAAGGCTTCTTGGAACACTTGTTATTAAAGGGGCTCTGATTCAGCTGGCACAAGGTTATTTGTATTTTGCCATCCCCTTCTTTCCGCCTGGAACATGCCTGGAAAAGGGGCAGTCATCTTGTGACCATGAAGACAAAGGCCACACAGGGGCAGAGCAGGAGGCCAAAAGAAACGTTGGTCTTTCATGTTATCCTTGAGCAGTTGTACCAGCCAAATATAGACTGCATATCTAAGGAGTTCATGCTTCATGAGAAAAATAAATCTATATTCTTAAAAAGAGCAGCTGACAAATTCCATAGAAAATTAGGCAGTATTTCAGTGGAAATATTTGAAATTCACATGGCTAAATCAATAGATACGATCAACGCATAAAAGTTATATGCCAATAAATCATACAGAAAGTATAGTTCTTTGATGATATTTGAAAAATCCTCACATCTCATTTGTAATCTTGTACATTTCTGGTATAATTTTGCTAAGCACACTTTTTACTTCCAGTTCCTTAGGAAAAGTATCATTGATATTTAGCAGGGTTAGAACATTGCTAGTACAGAATAATCAAGCAGTATATCTTGTTCAAAAAAGAAAAACAGAATAAATAGGGGGAAAGAGCTTATTGTAAGCAAAATATTATGTATCTATAAAATTAATAAACCAGAAGATAAAATCAGGAAATAAAATATTTAAGAAAAGATAAAAAGGAGAAAGAATTGTTATTGTTAAATAAGTATATTACATGCTATCTACACAGGAAAGGGAATCGGTTGAAGTATTAGTCATAAACAGACTGCCTAATAGAGCTAAGACAAGATAAATTAGCAATGTGAGAGGGGGGGTGGGTAATGTGACCTGATTCATGCAACTAATCTAATCATGTAACTGAATCTTTATAACTAACATATATGGGATGATAAAATAAAAATACGATATGGGTTCTCGAAATACACATGGGTGAGGGATTATTTCTCTCTGAAGAGTCAGAGAAGACTTGAGGGAATAGGGCCTTAAATTGTGTGTAGGAGTCTGGCAACTAAGGTAGCAGGCAGTGGGTAGGTAGGTGTGAACGACCTTCCAAACAGATGGGAGGAATAGAAACCAAGGCAAATAGGTATCAAAGTTCTTATGGTTCATGTCACCCCAGAAAGTGCCTGGTATATAAGAAACAACCTGTAAATATCTATGAATGACTGAATAAATAAATATACAGCATGTTCAGTGAGCAGTAAGGATTAGGTCATGGTTGTGATGTATCAGGTATATGATGATGTATAGCCTTTTGTGACACGGTGAGAGGTTGAAGAAAAGGGAAATTTTCACATTAGAGCAGAGGAATATGACCCAATTAGATCAGAAGGGTTTATATCTGGACACGGTAGAACACAAATCAGAAAAGTTGATGAAAGCATTGGATAAGGGTTGGGAGAGATAATTTCATAATTTCAGTTTAAGACAACTTTATCTAAGTTGGCATGCACCAGCGGGCAAGTGAAAAAAACAAATCTGGAACATGGCAGAAAGGAGAAACTCAATTATAAATTAGCCCTGATGAATGGACTCCACACATTTACCCAAAATGCACTATGTGCCAGACACTGGAAATGTGAAGATGAATAAGACAGAGTCCCAGCCTCCAAGTAATTCTGATTCAGTGTGATACCTATAAAAATACAAGTAGGTATATGACATAGAAGTAATATATAGAAACGGATAATTAAATCTACATTGTGTGTGTGGCAGGAGAGAGTATCAAAAGAGACTTCAGAGTGGCTGACAACAAGAATGTAAAAGGTACCCAGAAGTTTTCTAGATGAAGGTGGAGAAATGCATATTGAGAAAAGAAGGGCAAGGTCAGCTTTGTGGAAACACGAAGCAATGTTAGAGAAACTGCCGCTCACATACCACGTAAAAAGTGTGTGGTGAACAATGAGATCAGCATGCGAGGGCCACTGTAGCAGACAGCTGTCTTTGAAGACAATGAGCCTTTTCCTTAAGGTTCTAACACTGAAAGGGAGGCCAACTGGACATAGTGCATATGTTGGAGGACTTTAGAAAACAAATTGTTTTGATCAAAGATATAAGAAGAGAATGAGTTCATTAGTGAAGATTTTACTGATGAGAACTAATTGAAAGTAAAATTCTGACAATATTGTTGGAAATGATCCTGGATTATTTGGAAATTATCCATTATCCATGGATAAGTGGAGAGAGACCTCTCAAGACACCTAGCCAGGGGCCTTTTGAATTAGCTCAGGTTTAAAGACATATATATATATATATATATATATATATATATATATATATATATATATATATATACACACACACATAAAGGAAACAAAACAAAACACAGGACAGGATTCAAAGGCTGATGAATCTGGTAGGAACATGAGGTGCCATTATTTCAGCATTTTTCATTGTGTAGGTTGAAGAACAGAGTTCCAGACATTAAAAGGACACAGTATTGTAATAAGAGAATTCGGAATCAGTACTTTTTTTTAATTGTCAGAACACTTATTATTTTTTTAGCATTTATTCATTTGTGAGAGACAGAGAGAGACAGAGCATGAGCATGGGAGGGGCAGAGAGAGAGGGTGACACAGAATCTGAAGCAGGCTCCTGGCTCTGAGCTGTCAGCACAGATCCTAACGCAGGGCTCGAATGCACAAGCCGTGAGATCATGACCTGAGCTGAAGTCAGAAGTCTAACCGACTGAGCCACCCAGGAGCCCCCAGATTCAGTACTTTTTATTACAGGGTCCCACTGTTTCAGGAAAGTAGTTTCGGATTTCTGCATATGACTCTGTGGACCAGCTGCATTAGAATCTTCTGGAGAGCCTAAAATACTTTGATTTTTCCAAAATCCAATCCCCTCAAATTGTTACTGAATGGTCTTGGGTGGATCCCCAATTCTCCATTTCTTAAATGTTTTGAAGTATTTCTTGGATTTGAGAAACACTGGCCTAAGCGAACTCTAAGATTGCACAGGAGACTGATGACAGTTATTGGAAATATATTCTTCTATAATAAAAAGTATCATTGATGCCCCAGTTTTGGAGAAACTAAAACTTTAGTCATATTTCAATCACCAATTAGTATGTTTTAAATGTCTGTTACATGCTTGGTTCTATGGGAAGAAGGTAGAATATGAAGAGAATGATTTTATTGTTTGCGGGCTTTTGTTTTGTTTTTTTTTTTGGTTTGTTTTTCCAAAGATATTCTATTGAAGAATTTACTACAGTTCTTCTGTAAGACAACAGATTTTCCTCATGTCAGCACATCAGTGCTCAGTATGTTCCTTGGTTTGTCACTTGAGGACTTGCAGTAGCACTAGCAGAAGATATCAAGGTGGCAGCTTTTACAGCAGCACAAGTGTCAGCATTAGAAGTGTAAGAATGTATACACTGTGCAAAGGAATTTTCTATTTTGTGTTATCAAAATGCTTTACTACTAGGTACTGCATGTTCTGTGTCTATATGGCAAAACTATAAAAATTGGCATGATCAAACAACAAAGCCTTAAAAAAAAAAAAAACCACCAGGTAAGCTGGATGTGATTCAGCTGTGAACTGAATGTAAGCAGAGACTCTCATTTCAGGGATAAAATATGAAGCTCAGATGCTTAGGCCAGTTAACAACGCATGGCCATTAAAATAAAGCTTCTACTCATCTACTGAACCTCTAAGAGGTCTTTTCATTCCTAAGACACTGCCTTCTTACATGCCCCTAAAAAATATTCCAGGCAACTTCTACTCTGAAAGAGTACTCCAGGTAATTTATTAATGTCATTGAGATTTAAAATGAAGGAGGAGAAAACGTTTATATTGAATGCCTTTCCCAATTCTTAAAATATCAGCAAGTAAGGTAGGGGGAACTTGTTTGTTCACTCTGGATTCTTCCTCATATATGCTAGAGTATAAGATCTAGCAGAATGGGCTCTTAAAATTCACAGACATTGAGGATTGGTCTGATAATTTTCAAACCACCAAGTTCCAAAGTTCCAGGCATTCCACTTCTGTAATTTGTCAGGCCATGAAAATGAATCAAGCATGCTGGGGGGAGGCTGATCCATTCTTTACATGGCTGACTTCTCATATGCATAAACTAACTTCTCCACCCCCATGATTCTTCTATTATGAATGTATTTTGCTGTTCTCTACCTATTCTCACCAATGTAGGAAAGCCTGTGATGTTAAAAAAAAATTCTTTCTTCTTTAAAAAAAAAAGATATTTTGAAGCCAAGAAAGAATTTTTATTGAAAGCTGGAAGCGATTCACTTATGTTTCAGTTTGCACATGACAATGGTAGCCTAATTCAGAATAAGAATAGTATTTGGAAAGAAGCCTGCATAGACCTCTCCATATTTTTGAACTGGGAATTTCTTGAATTTGAGGGTCCATGAAGATCTCAGGATGCATACCTTGTGAATGTCAAGGGTCTACTATAATTAGTTCTCATGAGTGGTTTCTTCCTCATCTAATCAGAGAACATAATTTTCATCTAAAAAAATCTACTACACTATAGCAATTTATTAATATTTATTAAGTGCCTTTGGGAAAAGTAACTTAGTGCCCAACCATAATTTAACTTAAAATCATGTTAGATTCTTATAATGAGCTTATATGATTTTCATATTAAGGTAGGGTGGCTTAAATATTTTTGAAAGAACAATTCATTATACCTCTGTTTGATCATTTCAAATGCTGTGCTTCCAAACTCAGCATTATTTAATGAATTATAATCAGCACAACCTAAGATCTCCTTTAAAAACTGGCCATTTAATATAACTATCCCAAGCAATTCAAGTTTGAATATTCACCTCTCAATGAGTTTTCTGGAAAATCTAACAAAAGGCTTTAAGGAATGATGTAACCATTCTGACGGTGACTTTTAAAGAGCCACCTGTAAATGTCTGTCATCAGTAATGGGATTTCTAGCAGTAAATGAAAGGCTCCAGGGTTCCAGGTCCATCCAAGTGTCAAAGATCATCAAGAACTGAGTTGCTTGCATACTACAACTACAACTTAAAATTGCATAATGGAAACTTCTCTTGGGGCAAGATAAGAACTAAATAGTGGATACTGGACTGTAAAAAGGAGCACAGATTTTCTATTTTGTTTGTAAGATGATATGCTAGAATATCTTCTAGGTTCAAGATAGAATTGAGTAATTACAGGCATTTAAAGTTACTCTTTTCTCAATATGGGACTGAAGGGACAGAGATTAAGTGAAATGGACAAGACTACATGATGAGAGAAAAGAAGAGGACAATAAAGGAAGAAACAATATAGTAGAAAAGATGAAGACAGTGGGGAAATTTTAAGAAAACCAAGTGGAATACAGAATGCAGGATGATCGGAATATATGAATAGAATCCACTGAGGAAACACAAGGAATCTTAAATGTAAGCGAATTTCAAAATAATTTCATTTTTTGTCTTTAATCATGTACTCACACTGTTCACTTTGTCATTCAATTTGGCTTGTATAACACCTCCAAACATCTTAAGATAAAATTCACAGCCTAAGTCTTAAATCCTATGGAGAGCTCCCTTAACAATATTAATGTTCTATTTCTTTCTTCCTCACTTTAGTGAAGATAGAGAAGGCAAGGGAATATGTTCTTTGAATCCTAATGGATTACACAATGGAACACGTGCTTTGGTTGGTAGGAAAAGAGAAAATTTAACCTCCTAGAAAGCAGTTTTCTTCCAGATTAACTTATGGGAACTCAGTATTAGATATGCAATATATATTTACTTCATTTACTTATACAATCAGAGACAGAGCAATTTGAGAAAACAGAAGTATATTTACTAACTCTCAATTTTCTATTTAACATTCTTGTAAAAGTAAGTTTTCTTTTTTCTGATTCATTATTTGATCACTTTAGTACTGCAGATTCTAAGAGTTACTGGTGAATGACAAAGAAACTAGGGGATCAACAATCACCAATGTTGCAATTCAAAATTGTATGTATGAAAATGCTCATCTTCATGGACATTGCTTGATATGGTTGACAAGAGCCACCTTTTAAAAGCTCTTCCTTTCCTTGACCTTCATTGATAAATGCTAATTTGGTTCTTCTTTTCCTCTCTCTCCCTCTTTTTATCCTTGTGCTTCTTTTTCTTCTTGCTCTAAAAAATGTGGATGTTACTGAGCTCCTCTTGGTAAATCATCTTTGTCAGAAATCTCCACTTTCATGGATTCATCTATCATTTCTGGATTATTTCACAAATAGTTGTCTCTGGCTATAATCTCTCTGTCAAGTTCTAATTTTCTAAAAGTTTGTTACTTTAACTTACTTTTCTTGCCATCAGCTCAAACTCCACATGCCTAAGGATCAATTCATCATATGCCTATTTAAATAATTTTTTAAAGTTTATCCTTTTTCCAGACCTCTCGCAACTCCCCTCCCCCTAAACACCCTCCAAATGCTCCACTGTTGATGAGGTATTCACAAAGCACTGCTTTGATCATATCACCTGCTTATCAAGACTTTAAAGCCCCTCCTACCTAAACAATACAGTACAGACTCCTTATAGGCTCCATACCATCTATACAAGTATTTACTGAGCTTTATTATTCACCAGGCATTGTGAGGCACTGGAGATGAGCAGGAAATTCATGGTCCCTGCTGTTACAGAGCTCACAGCCTTGTAGGAAAGGCAAACGTTAAAAAGTAATTTTATGAGGGGCACGTGGGTGGCTGGGTGACGCCTGGGTGGCTCAGTAGGTTAAGCCTCTGACTTCAGCTCAGGTCATGATCTCGGTCCTCGGTCCATGAGTTTGAGCCCCTCATCGGGCTCTGTGCTGACAGCTCAGAGCCTGGAGCCTGCCTTGGATTCTGTGTCTCCCTCTCTCTCTGCCCCTCCCCCACTCATGCTCCTTCTCTCTCTTGTCTCTCAAAAATAAATAAATGTTAAAAAAATTAAAAAGTAATTTTGTGTGTGGCAACTGTGAAATATGTATGTTGTGGGGGCATGTAGGAGGGGGAGATACTTTAGTAGTACCTAAAACACTCAGTGCTGCTTTCTTATAAATTAGGCATATGTAGTAAATAGTGAAAATTATGGACAATTGAAACCATATTATAGAATATTTATCATAACCTTGGATTAAATATAAAATTTCTGGAGCTGATCATAACAGTAATTATTTATTAACTCATTATAAGTGCAAGAATTTACGCTAGTTACTTCACATAGTATTCTTTGTAGTCTTCACAACAATCTTGCAAGATAGGTGTCCTTTGTCCCTTTTTTAGAGAGGAGGTAACAGCCTCCACGACATGGACTCCAAGGACTCCACCTACCCAAAATCTTACTGATTAAGGACAAAGTAGGCTTCATACTCAAAACGTATGTTCTTTCTCCTACATGCTATGACTAGATGAGATACAAGTTTTCCATTGAAGCATACTTAACAATGATGGACTGGACATCCTAGACCCTCCTCCACAGGGTGTCAGCCTTGAGCAGCTGGCCACGGGTGGCAACATCATCATATTTTAACGTTGTATTCTATAACATTCTTGTAAAACTGCTTATTTCATGCTGGCTTTTAAGAAATGCTCTGTACTTTAATGGGAAAATGAGTACCACACAGGCATAGTCTGTCCTTGTGAATAGTTTTTAAGTTAAACTTTTTAAAATTTATGATTTATGAAATAAAAGCAATGTATTCGACTTACTGCCTATCTTTTTGATACATAGAAAAAATAGCAAAAAAACTTTAAAAATATCTTGTTTTCTACATCATAGTGCATTGCTCTACTCAAATCCATATTGCAAATTTTTTGATTTTGTTACTTTCAGTATTTGAAACAAGATGTTTTAGTTTCCTTCTAATTCTTCCATACTAGAAATCAGAAATTAGGTTGAAAAGGAAATATTCAACATTATTCTTTACCACTGCATGCACGAACATTTATAATTTCCTAAAACCTAAATTATTTGTCAGTGTCTAATTCCATATCCTACAGTTATTATTTTCTTCTAGAATATATATTTCATTATTTATATTTCATACTTTATTCTTGGTTTATTCCGAGAGTATGAAATTTTACAAATGCTGAGTAGTTTACTGCAGAATTTCTTGTTTTGTCTGCTGATGTTAATTTTAACATTTCAAGTTGAAGAAGTAAAAAAGGTAGAAATTTGCTAAATTGTATTATATCACAACATATTTTACTGTAGATTATTAAATAAAATACGTAGGTAAAATCATTCTTTGTGTAGCTTTTGTTTCTTCTAAAATCAATTTATAAAACTACTTCAAGGCATTAAAAAGAACAAAGTTTCTTCAGATATTGTACAAAATGATACTTGCACAATGGTTTCCACGCATACAGGATTTAGTACGTTGATTCCAAAACATTATTTTTGGCTATGGCATGTTAGTAAACAAGTGCTTTGTAACTGAAAACAAACAAACAAAATCTTAACTCATAAACTAATACCCAACAAGATACAGCTATTCCTGAAAAATTAAGATGCCTATAACTTGATTAAAAAAATAAATCTTAAAGTACATATTGTAATATTCTGTCCATCAGTTAAGCCCAATGTCTCTACTTTAAAAAGATGAGTGGCTTCCTTAACTTATTTAACTGGTTTGTGGCAGAGTCAGAATAAGACCCTTAAGTGTAATTCACTTCTGCTTTTTATTCTTCTGTTCTTGAACTATTTAATACAATTATTTAAAATATATATATTTTAATTACCTATTGGAAAAGAGAACCTTATATTAGATATTAACCTACAATGAAGGAAGTGATTACAATACTATATACTAATATTCATCTAAGATAGCAAAGCAATGTCATTTACCTTAAATTTACGTCTCTGCTCTGCACAGCTGTTGAAGAACCACAAGTCTGTCTCATGGCTGTAAATGTAACAAGAACAATAATGCGACCAATTTTCATACCTAAACTAAATTAAGTAGATTTGTCATAGGCTAGAAAACTGATAATGTATTTTACAAAAAATTTAAAATTTACAGATTATGGAAGTGTGCATGTGTGCATATGCAAATGTGTGTGTGTGTGTGTGTGTGTGTGTGTGTGTGTGTGTGCGTGTGTTTAAAAACAGTAAAAGAAATTTACTCTTTTTAATCTGGAAATTAGTTTTATGAGATTGAAAGCATTACTATGGGTAAACCAAGCCTAGGAAGTTCTAGGAGTAGATATAAATAAATATCAGAAATCAAGACAAGAGGCTGTCTTTAGCCATTATAGTGTGTTTTCTGGGGTATACAGTAAGCATGTAAAGAAGAAACATCTGGTAATGCCTAGGTTAATATCAGCTCCCATTTGCATCACAATCTTTATATATTATTCATCAATATGTCATTAATCAATGTACCTACTGACTGGACCTATTCAATTGGTGTTTTATGGAATGAATAGAAAATGTAAATATGTTTCAAATACATATATTCAGATATCTATACATGAAGAGTGAAATTATTACTACAATCGGTACTCGAGCTTGTCAGATGTGATTTTTTTCTTTCCATTTTGTATTAGATAGGCTAATATCTAAGTCATCTGTAGCACAAAACCCTGAAAAAAATATAAATGAAAAAGTAATAGCAGATAAATACTAGTCTGTTGGAAATAGACTCTCTACCATGTCACACTTCAAATCTGGCTACTACTTTTCAACATTTCAAAGAAATCAGTTGAGTATAACAAGACCTAATATTGTTCTTGTGACTTGAGCCATCAAAACAGATTTTTTTTATCTCTCTCTATTTTTTTTCAAACCTTATAAAATAGTTCTCCATCAAAACTATATTTGAAAATGAAAAACACGTCCTTTCTTTTGGTCCTCTAAAAATGTGTTATGTATGATAAAGCACAAACCACCATGATCTATTATCAGCACCAAATACCTAGCCTTTATAAGTGCAGGTTTTGAAACATGTTCAATTATCTTTATTCATTTTAAGAGATAATCTACACCAACTCTATTCTGAAAGATTGGTTCAACTCTTTAAGTAGAAAAAGAACTAGACTGAAAAAAAATCGTCAAAGTTTTAAAGTGTTAATTTCATATTTTATGGTTAAAAATTTTAACAAAAATATGCAACCCTTTCACATAAGTGGCTAATAGTGCAACTCACATTAAAAAGCATTTGCAGATGCAAGGATAAGCATCACCTAATATCCTCATTTGACAACATATGCAAACTAGGAAGATGCTGCTAGGTTTGTAACACAATCCCAGTAAGTTTACAGTTGCTAAACTTATCAAATTCTGTGAGATACTAAAACTTTAGGCTCACATTATATTAATCGCAGTGTATAATTTGGTGAACAGGTAAGTCTTCATTCATTACTTCTAAATTCTCATTCATAAAAACCAACTTTCATTCTTATGACATTTTGGCATTAGACCTGATTAAAATACAAAATAATAATAAAATGCTATAGTTTTATAATTTATACAAAGGAGATATATTAATATGCATCATAAAACACTAAATATAAGTGACACAAGAAAAGTCTGTGGTAATGGTTAGCACTTGAAATTGTTAAAAGATATTTAAATTACTTTCAATCATCCTTTCGCAATAAAATAACAAAATTGAGGACTTCCGCCCAAAATTTTATTTATACAACATTTGGTACATGAGCAACAATTTCTTATTTTAGAGTCATTAATATTCCTACATTATATGTGTGTGCTTTCCAAGAAAAATTATGTATATTTTAGTTAAACCAAGTATCAAATCTTGCCTTCCAATACAACAAAAAAAGAAAGACAAACTAAAGCCCAACCATTCTTTCCAAAGATACCCTGGTAACCAGCAATAAAGAAGCTTCTACTGGACTTAGCTTTGGGGAGGAAGGAACAACTATTTAGTCTTTTTTATCAAGGGTCATGTTAAAATAGAATTAGGACAATATGTAGTGCTTTTCCCAAAGTCGAAACAATAAACTCCTACCTTTGGCTTATGCTGCCAGCAACTAAACCTCCCTTGCTATGCCAACAACAGTGCAAAATTCCCATTCTGAAGCTACAGTGAGGAAAATATTTCATTTACTATCTTATGTGACTTCTATGCAGATTTTTCTCTGTCATGTAAATGTATGGAGAGGCTCCCTTTGACTAAGAGAATTTGATGGAAATACTCCAATCACTGTCATTTACTTGGGGAGAGATGATGGTGAGGAAAGTGTGTCACCATAAAATTACTGATTAGTTTAAACAAAAGAATGTGACATTTATTTTTTTAAAAAAAGTTAAAATGAATCTTAAACTCAGGCTGATTCACTACAACTTTTGCAATCATGGCAGACATTTGAACTTTACACGGTTGGAACACAACCCCTCTCCACAAGTCCTCCTTCTTCCCACCCACCTCCCACGAAAGGGCTGGTTCCCAACAACATATATTCTGATCTCAAATTTGTTTAGGGACCAAAAATTTAATCCAGTTTTTAGGGAACAAGTAGTTTCTGGATTGTGTAGATAAGTAGCCTGTAATTCTCTGTCATTCAGAAGGCCATCATGTAAGATTTAAGTACTAGCATCTGGGAATACACCTGAAAATGAAAATAGACAGCTAGGCCATTAAAAAAAAAAACCCAAGATTGTTTTGTTAAAATAAAGGAACAAGAAGGATGCTTACTTTTTTTTTATTTTTTTAATTTTTTTTAAACTAAGCTTACCTTATTAGGCTTACATATAACACAGGATTCAGGAAAAACCATTGCTTATCTTTCAACAGAGCTGATAAACATTTTGAAAGATGTTTTATGTAACTCCAGATTCTGCCTTCCAAACATTAAAAAAAACACCCTAAAAATGCTTCTTCTCCCCAAACAATGGCCTATATACCCTGGGTAAGACTATATGAAACAGTGGTTATATTACATAAGAAAAAGTTACTTTAAAGGACATACATATACTATCAGTTGCACAGGACAAACATAGTGAATAAGGACAACAAACTCCAGAATGTGTTTTTATAACTGTAGCAACAGCAATAACTCCTTGGCAAACTCAAACAGTTTTTCTGGCAACCTTGGAGGTTTTCTGCATTTGTCACTTGGATACAACTGCGGAGGTTGTCTAAGACTGCTTTGTCTCTTTCCACACCATCTTACTATGGCTTTGCTTTTGGAGAAGAAATTTCACATTTTATTTTAACTTGTGAATAAAATTCTGTTAAAATCCCACAAGGGAGTTTTATACAAAACTTCTTATGCCTACGTATACCAAATGTGGTTTCTATACAATTTTTGCAATAAGTGGCCTCATACACTTTTGAAATCTATGGAAATAGAAAATATTTTTCTCTTTCCAAAAAGTAAAATGGGCTCTCTTTTTGAATTAAAATTATCAACACATGCAAATGTAATAATTTTCTGAATGTATACAACTGGGTCTTCACATTTGTTATCATTATGAACATCTTTTAAAATAAGATCTCAAGGACAAGAATGCTTTACTAACCTGCAGTGGTCTCTGTTTATCACTGCTCTTAGGAGATTTCAATCCACTTGTTTGCTGCTGTAAGAGAAGTTGTCTAGCTGCTTGGAGAGCCTAAAAGTAAAAAAGGGAGCAACATCTAAATACTTTGTTGAATGGTAAATTGATTATCAATAATTGGCTATTCCTTGGTTAATAGTAAAAGGCTTCAATGTATGACAGCTCCTTTCCCATCCTCCCTTCTAGAGAGAATTATTAAATATCTTCTAATGTGAAACAAAAATTCCACATATAACACATACACAACTTTACTTAAAGTCATGGAGATACATGGAATCCTGCAGGAAATAAAGTTAATTTGTTTAAAGTGCTTAAAGAGGAAAAAATCATAAACTGCATCAATAACCTCATTTCCACAAGGAACTTGTCTTTGAGTGTTCAACTAAAATGCCCACTCCCTTTTAAATTATCATTCAATTTGCATTTTCATATTACAATTTTGAAGCAAAAGCAGTAGACTTCAAGTGTTACCGGAAGCTGTAATTAAATTTGACAAATCAACATCAGATTATCTTGAAAGTGAATTAATAAGGATTTTCACCAAAGATTAAAAACACTTTTTTTGTACTTACAATTCAAGGGGAAACCTCTCCTTTGACAAAATAAAGTGCAGTTTTAATGCCAAATAAAATTGAGTGGTTTTCATTTGCATTCTTAGCAAAATCAGAGAACAAAGAAATTACCACTCAACCAATCAGGTTTGTTTCTATGTGTGACAGAATACCAATCAAAATAGAAGATGTTTTCATTTATTTTTATGTTTTTTTTTCCCATTCAGGAAAACAAAACTTAACATAAGAAATTAAGCATTTCATTTACAGGAGGAGGGGCAGTTTGGTGAGTACACTATATAAACTTATATAAAAACGAATGTCATGAAAAAATACATATTGAGATGCTTTTAGGGTAGCAGTACAAATTAAGGGAAAAAAAACTTTTTAAGAGCCTCTACTTTGCAAACTCATTTTTTCTCTCAATAACTGAGTTTAATGAACACTAATGATGAAATTTCTCAACACATAAAACTAAAATAAATCATTGCCCTACTCTGTTCTTCATTGTTTTAGAATACAAGGTAAATTTTTCATGATGGGAGAATATCTTAGATCAATATTCTACTATCATAATTGAGATTCTAAGCTGATAAAAAGTACAATTTTGATTGGAATCAATGATCTGGTTTTTAAGAGAGTTTCTAGTATCCATGACAACAGTTGCTTTGACAAGATGTGCATATGGCATTACACTGCCAGCTGGTGTGAACAATGTTTGAACTACTGCATTGAGATGCTGAGCAAACAGAAAAAGTTGCCACGTCTTAACCCTCGGGGAAGGCAGTCATCCCCTGATCAATTATGAAAAGACAGAGAGAGGGCTGCTACAGTCTGGCTCCAAGCAAGTTTTCTGAGAAGGCAGGCAGACATAGAAACCAAAGTAAACAAACTGAAGGCACTATAGCACCCTCCCCTAACAACGCTGATTTGTCTTCCCGGAGCAGGATCTGGCATAGTTTGTAAAGCACACTTTTTACATTTGGAGACACACTCACTCAGAGCAGCAATCTTTTGTTTTTTCAATTTTTCAAGTAATTACTACCTCGATGTTTCTAAGGATGGCACATTCCAGTGAACTCAGGCAATTTCATGTGAAGTGCAGTTTGACAAATAAAAGACCAAGTAAAAAAGTCCCCTAATACTTTATCACAAAACTTAGTTTAAAAGATTTCATTTAACATTCTAAATGATACAGCTTCACTTTTTAAATCACAATTTATAAAATAACTCCAAATGATATTGTGCAAGTGGAAATTACCATAGTGTGACTTAGGCTGTGTCTATGTGAAACTCTCAAGAAAAGAAAAAAAAAATCCATCAACTATTTTTGCCTTTGTTGCCACAGTCCACACAAATTTTGCCTCATCTTTTTCATATAACTGTTTTTTCCCCTTTTGTGTACACACAGACTTATTGAGTTTATATTTAATTCTGTAGCCATTTATTATTCTTAAAGGATTCTGCTGAACATAGTTGTGAATCTTGGAATCATGGACGGCTGGGACTAAAAGCAATCATAGAAATCATGTACGCTGATGCCCTCAGTTTAACAAATGAGAAAATGAGGCCTAGAGTAATCAAGTGTTTTGTTCAAGGTCTCCCGCTTCCAGGCCAGAGTGCATTCCAGTGTGCCATGTTGTCTCTCTCTGTTCCATCAAAGAAACCATTAGATGGCAATGGGTAAAGCTGGAGTAAAGGAGCACATATGGTGCCATAATGAGTGATTTTTACCTATAAAGAGAGCATATTCATTTATCCAAATCTAAAAGAAAAACTACAATATAATCTTTTTACATTTGAATTTGTAAATGTTTGAATGGAACAACTACCACGGAACACAGATTGTTTTTATCGCTGAGTGTTCCTGCCATCCTTGACTTGGATATCCTCGACCAATACCTGATGGAACTCTAAACTCTTGGAACCCTCTGATCATTTGACCAGTTATTACAAATAAACTGAACAAACTGAACAATTCTAGAGCTGGACATAAGTCTTACACATTGTTTAGCTTAGCTTTCACAATTTCCAGACAAGTGACTGAAGCACCAACATGACAATAACTTGATTAAAGTCACAAAGCAGTAGCATCGTTTGGTCAAAAGTTCAGGCATGAACTTCTAAGCTGTCTTCCAAGCTTAGGGCCCTATTCATGTCACCATCCTGCATGATACTCATTCAGCTCAACCCACACAAGAAACCCAATGGAATATGCAACACCCAGTGGCTATAGAAAGACACTAGAAAATTAGATTTATTGAAATTGCAGCACATGAAAATTCCCTGGACAAAAGCATACGTGTACATGTGCATGTTTTTACAGGAGTAATAGTAATAGTAGAATACCACAGACAGCTGGCTAAACTTTTAAAGTACCTTGGTTTCGATGCACATTGAGAGTTATCTTTAAAATAGTCCAGGATCGGGGGTGCCTGGGTGGCTGAGTTGGTTAAGCGTCGGACTTTGCCTTAGGTCATGATCTCATGGCTCATGCGTTCAAGCCCCGCATCAGCTCTGCGCTGACAGAGCCTGCCTGGAGTCTGCTTCCAATTCTGTGTCTCCCTCTCTCTCTGCCCCTCCCCTACTTGTGCTCTGTCTCTCTCTCTCTCTCAAAAATAAGTGTTAAAAAAAGTTTTCTTTTTAATAGTCCAGGATCATCTTTCAGTACAAATTCTTATGAAAAAGAGCCCCTCTCCCCTCCTCTCTAAAATAAAAAAAATAAATTAATTAAAAAAAAAAACATTTGCCTATTCCAACATTCTTTTAGTAGCAGTAGAGACTGCCGTAGCAAACATAAAAGTCAGGAGAACAAAAAATAACTCTAAGATATCAGGAATGATTTAAAACTTATCCTAAGCAGGCATCTCTGGCAGTTTGCATTCTAACTGCAGGCATCACATGACATTTTTATTCCCAGCATTCTGGATATCATTTTAGGACTGAATTTTAATAAACAATTGCTCACAGATATTTAGTTCATCTTAGTAATTTATTTTGTAGCTACCCAAAAGATGAAAGATTATGAGATAAAATACTTTCATCAATATAAGGTGTTAGGTGTCAAATTACATAAAATATTAATTTGAAAATCACTTGTCCACTTCAATTGGTAAATAGAAAAGATAAATTCCAGGGCCATTCATTAAGTTCTATGAGCTATTTAGGATTTATATGATCACCCTCTGCTCTGCAAAAAACAAAACAAAAAAAAATTAGAGCAAAGACAAGAGATGTTTACAGAATCTCCTTTAATAATGACTGAGTGTGATTCTAGTGAACAATAAGAAAGAGGTTTCTAAGACAGCCAAACCATATCTAGTTTCCAAAAAAACATTTGTTTTGAATTAATAGTGCACTTTACTTAATGAAGTTATCTAATTTTAGTAAAGTGAAAGAAAATTAAGATAGGACATTTTAAAAATTGGAATCAGATTAAATTAAAATATTTTGAAAAATGAATAAAAATTTTTACAACAGATTAAAGATGTATTTTTGTTAGGCTGCAGAGGTGTGGGAATGCACAAGTTTTTCAGAATTCAGTGCATCTGACTCCACAACACGTATTACATTGTATGTTAACTAAATGGAATTTAAATAAAAACTTTAAAAAAATACTTACTGAAAACAGCATTCCTAATAGTTACTGTTTAATTTCAAATAAACTAAAATTCTGTAAGAAAAACAGAAGTTCAAGTTATCACCCCTCCACAACAGTAGTAATTTTATGCTACCTATGAATCTCATATATGGACAGTGACTTTAATGAGTAGGTCGTTATGAGAATTAAGAGTAAAAAAGCTTTATAACCTGTCAGATCAATATCTTGAAAAACCCTGAAAACGTTCACGAGGAGTAAAATTGTTTGAGAATAGCTCAGAAACACCCAGTGAAACCAAAAATGTTGAGCATTCTAAGGTTAATAAATAACTTCTTTTTTTCAAAGTAAATATATGTATATTTTGGGAGAAAACAGACATCACTCATATCTCTCCCTATAAAAATAGGAATGCTTAACCTATCAGCCTGTTGCATTTGAGACATTAAAATGAAAAATGGCATCTACACCCATTAATATCTTCAATGTATAAACAGCACAGCATGACACATTCTTGAGAGCTGAAGGCTACAAAATCTCTCTGAAACATAAATAACAAAGCACTCAGAAGCATATTTGATGTTGATATTCATCTCTGAGAAAAACACTGCTGCCTAGGCTTCTTATGAAAATAGATGCAGCCCAAATGGATCTCCTGTAATTGGTTTCAGATAGCGAGGTCAGAAGAAATATGATACAAGAAACGATTATGTGGAACAGGCAAAACAAGAATGTTTACACAGGCACTCCCTAGTTATACTGACAAGGGGTGTATACTTTGCAGATAACCAGAACCAAAAAAAAAAAAAAAAAAATGCCAGCAGGACATTCAAAATTTTGTTCCTCATACTCACATGCTTTAACCTTTAACATATGACGTCTTTAACATGTTACTTTGAAAACTGAACGTGAAATAGGTTTTCAAACAGAATTTCATTGTCTAATTATTTTCACAAGTGTGGTTGATAAAAAGCATATTCGGAGCTTCCACAAAGGATATGAATTCCTATTCTGTTTGGCGTTTCCTCGCATTATGTTCTCACTAAAGGGAATATACTGATAAATGTAATCTGAAGTCTTGTAATGCTATTTAATAGAAGAAAATTAATCATCTAATTGTCATATCCTATTTTCAAACAGCAATCTATCAGAGTGAAATTATGCATCTGTAGCTATTGACCTCTCATTTTATCATGGATGATACATAATTAGACTAAGTTTGTTGGGAAAAAAGACCTAATTACCAAAAAATATTTTAAAAATAATTGTTATTTTTATTTTACAGTATACTTCACATAAAGTTAAAAAATAAATGTGTAGGTATATGGTGTTCATAGTGTGGACTACTATGGAAGTTAAAGTGAGAAGCTAAGATCATTTATTTCATGGTAGTATAATAAGAGTGAATTATTAATAATAAAGCATCCTGTTTACTAACCTAATGTCAGGCTGTCTGGGCTCGGTATTCATGATGTAGATCCAAAGGAAAGAAAATTGAGGCATGGGATGTGTGATGGCCTAGATTCTCAAGTCACCCTCACATGACTTCTAAGGAAGTCCTCAAGGTTCAGATCCAAACCCAATATTCAGTATCTTCCAATATGGATCCAAATCCCAGATAAGCTCAGAAACCTTTCCATAAAATAAGCCAGTGAATTCATGGCAAGTTATGGCTAAGATAGGCTTTTGTTGTTGTTGCTGTTTTTTCAGGCCTAGCATCATATACTCAGTTCAATGGGATGAACAGGTTCTCTTCTTTAGAGCTGGCATTCCAGAGGCTACAGTAAATGATACTAAGTAGCCTG
This sequence comes from Acinonyx jubatus, assembly GCF_027475565.1. NCBI lineage: Eukaryota > Metazoa > Chordata > Mammalia > Carnivora > Felidae > Acinonyx > Acinonyx jubatus. The sequence continues at coordinate 35,773,553 of NC_069383.1, forward strand.
TTATTCAGATTTCTATTTTATTTATTATTTAGTTGCTAATGATAATGAATTGCTAATGGAACACATAAAGAACATTAATATAATCTACAGCAATGTTAAATAAAATTCCTGTTCACATATTAAGGAATTCCATCCAACTGCAAAACTCCCAAGTATGAAAGGTAAAGATGAATTGGAACTAATTTTATTAAAATTGTTAAAATTAATATTTTTACAGAATCTCTTTATTATGGTACATGTTCCAGGAACTGCAATGGTTTATGCACATTCAGTTATTTCTCTTCTACTATGAAATATTTTATTATTTTTTCAAACATTCTTCAGATTTACTTTTTATTTCTCACATACTTACAACAGTTTGGTTGCTTTAATTTTTTTTAATGTTTATTTATTTTTGAGAGAGACACAGCGCAAGTGGGGGAGGGGCAGAGAGAGGGGGAGACACAGAGTCCAAAGCAGGCTCTAGGCTCTGAGCTGTCAGCACAGAGCCTGACACGGGGTTAGAACTTGTGAATCGCAAGATCATGACCTGAGCTGAAATGAAGTCGGATGCTTAACTAACTGAGCCACCCAGGTGCCCCTGTTTTGTTTTGTTTTTTCTCAATATGAGGCCCATACCATCTTTAGTTTGGACATGGACTCAAGACTTATTACTGCCACATTTTTATAATTTCAACTTGCATACTAAATATTAACTGAAAATACACGCTACTAAATTATAGTATATCTGAAAATAAACTATTATTTGAATCCTGTATTCTAGACTTCCTCTGTAATTTCATAATAAAACTACAAAAGAGGTAGAATTTGCGAAAATATTTGTAAGAATAAAATCCATCAAAAATTACTTGTCATTATAAATTTTTTTTGCAAGTATGTCCCACGTATCAAGCAAAGCACTAAGCACTGCACACTTCTGGAGGTGGGGGGGTGGGTGATATGACATTGTTTTTACTTTCAAAGAGCTTCGTGTCTAACAAGAAGCATTTGGTTTCAAGTCAAAAGGTCATCAAAAATGTTTTTAAAACAATGCAGGGGTTCATATGTTGAAGAGATCATCTTCAGTTGGGGAGCTCAGATACCTTTTTATGGGGATACAAAATTGGGGTGAACTTATGTGAAAAATAGTTCACCTTGCAAGGATGACAGAACATGGCCACACCAAGTAGAGGCAAAGAATATGTGGGATCACACACAGTGAAAAGAAGATAAGTAATCTTGGATAAAGTACGTTCTTAGTTTAGCAACTAGTTCAACATCATGGGAAGGTTGGTTGGAGCTAATTAATGAATGTAACTAAACAATCAGTGGCTAAAATAATCTTGATATTATTTAGCAGGTAACGGCAAATGTTGCTGAATTGCAAATGATGAGCTAAGCCTGGCCCAGAACAATATTGAGGTCATGTTGCAAAGGGCAGATGAGAAGTGAGGGGATACGAAGTGGAGGCAAGATAAAGATATGAGGGAGAAAGACCAGTTAAAGAGGTATGTGTGACTTTCCAAATACAAGATAATAAGAACTAATTTAATTAAACATGAGAATCACAAGAAGTACTGTCAAAGTAAAATTGCAGGACTTAGTAACTGGGCATGGAGTAAAGGCTTCTGGGAAGGAGTAAACGATGACTTCAAAATTTTAAGTCCAGGATAACTGGGAGAATAGCTATTCCACTCTTGGAAAGGGGGAAATCAGATTACAAAACACAGGCTTTGGAGAGATTATGCTGTTTACCTGATGGCAGAATAATCAGAAGATTTTAGGATATATCAATACAGAGCTCTAGGTTCAGAGTGACCAGGCTGAAAACAGATTCCCCAAAGCAAGAGATTAGATAGCATTTAGAAGAAAGGGAGAAAATTAGATTGCTAGTAAACAGTAAAGGGGGGGAAGACCCAATCTTAAGGAATATTTGCATTTTGTTTATAGATGAGATAGTGAAAAAGAAAGACAATGAGTGTTGAGGAGTGCACAGTAGAAGTCAAAAAGACTTCTGGAAAATGCTGAACATAGAATAACCATATGACTCACTAATTCCACTGCTATATATATTCCCAAGAAAAATGAAGACGTATGTCCATACAAATAGTTGAACATGGATTTTCACAGCAGTGTTACTGCTAATAACCAAAAGGTAGAAACAACCCAAATGTCCATCAACTGATGAATGGATAAACAAAATGTGGTCTATCCATATAATGGAATATTACTCAGCCATAATAGGGAATGAAGTATTGATACATTCTATAATGTGGGTGAACCCTGAAAATAGGCTAAGTGAAAGAACACAGCCACAAAGACCACACCTTATATGATTCATTTATATGAAATGTTCAGAATAGGCAAAACTGTAGAGACAATGTTGATTTGTGGTTGCCAGGGGCTGGAAGGAGGGGATAATACACAGTGACTGCTAATGAGTATGGGGTTTCTTTTTAGGAGCGGGGAGAAAATATTCTGGAATTAGACAGTGGTGATGGTTGCACAAACTTGTGAATATACTAATATCTACTGAAATGTATCATTAAAAAGGATAAATTTTATGGTATGTAAATTACATCCCATTAAAAATGTTATATAGTTAAATAAAAGATTTGTGATGTTAATTATATCGCAGCAAAGCTGGGAAAAATAGAGAATAGGGGGAAAAAAGGAATTGTAGAGGGAGAAGATGAATGGGTTCTCATATACCAAAAACTCAAAGAGGCTAAGGATTAATGAAAGTTCTTGTTGATTTGATAATTTGCATGGGACCTATCAGAGAGCAGTTCCCATTGAGCATTGAAGTAGAAATTAGACTGCAGAGAATTATAGGGGAAAACCATGGCTACAAGTGCAAACAATTCTTTTGATAGTTCTGCAAGGACCAAAATAAAAAAGAACTATAGTTTGAGAGGTTGTGTGTGTTTGTTGTTTGTCTTAAAGACAGTTTGCTAATAAGCTAACGGGAAGAAACAGACGCTGTAGTAAGGAGAAAGGAGGAAGTCACTGGAGGGGATGTGAAGAGGCCTAAATCAAAGAGCGGGAGCAGGTGACAGCCTCGTGGGGAGAAGGAATACATCATCCTCAGAGACAATTTGAAGACAAGGGAGGACAGGTGACTTTGCCAGGCAGAGGTAGGAAGAGGAAAGAGTTCACACTGAATAGTCTCAATTAATTCAGACAATAAGGAATTGACTGAGAATGAGAGAAAGACTGGAACTGCTGAAGAAACAAAACTGAGAAAGCTTTACTCTCATTGTTCTGAGAAATACAGCTAGTAGAGTAAAAACTGGCATTTAAAATGTTAGAGTATGAAATGTACTTCCGCAGACACTGATGACATACAGATATACGGAGGTCTTCTGAAATGTTGCCTCCATAACTAAATAAAGAACTACTTACTTTCCCACTGCTCTAATTTGGGATCATCACTACTCAGAGTCTTTTTATACTTTTAACCTGGCCAAGGGGCCTGGCATCTCCAATTATATCAGGTATAAGCGAAAGAGTCACTTACAATATATGCTATGTTATTGTGCATTCTGAGGACTGGTTGTCTTTAGTTTTGAAAAGACAGCAAAATGAAATATGTCTGTGACACTGCTACTATTGGCATAGCTGACTTTTCAAAAGCTCCTCTTTGTAACTAGAAGAGAAAATATGATGTAATGGTATCGACTAGATTTCAGAAGACATTCTTTCGCCTTTTATTAGTTGATGAACTTGGACTACTTGATCACAGCAAGCATTAATTTTCTTGTCTATTAAGTGCTATTAATATTTACCTGATTTGTGAAATCAGAGAAGAAAATGTATTTGGAAGTATTTTAAAAGCTAAAGTATAAAGTAATATTATTTCAAGTGAAACTTTTGAACTTATATAATTCCTACAGTGGATATCAGTTCTTCTATGTGTAAGCACGTAGGTTAGGTTCCATGCAGTGAAGACTGACGACTGATTTTTAGCTTTATAGAGACTGCTAAACAGGTATGTGCATTTAAACTATCCAGGCCTGGCATATGGTAATTCCTGAAAATTTACCTCAATATTTATTGACTTCTCTGCAATCTACTCAGTAGAAAAATGTCCCATCAGGTAGGAAAAATATCTGAACAGCTTCGTGTCCTATCATATTTTGCAAAGTTGTATTTTAATCTCTGCTGAGTCTGAAATGGTTTATAACTTTACAAATATACTGGTGAGCTACACCCCTGTCTTCTCGCAGACCCACATCACCACCGCTATGGGATCACCTGCCCTCAGGGATCTTTTAATATGGTAGAGGAAAGATGAAAAATATATTCAATATAACCACCCCACAATGCACAAATGTGCTGCATGCCATTAAGAGGTACAGAAAGTGGCTGTGGGGATTCAGCAAAGACAAAAAGGAAGAAAAAAAGGAGAATTAATGCTCGGTAAGTGCTCATTATATGCCAGCTATCATTCTAAATCCTTGCACATGCTCTCTCATTTCATCCTGGAGACACCCTCCTTTATTATAGAAGTGTAAACTGAAGCTCCGAGTAGGTAGGTTATATGTTCAAGCTGTTTCACATATCCTTGAAGTGGCGTAAGAGATCTGAACAACTATCTGGCTGACTTTGAAGCTAATGCCCTTTCCACAAGGAGTGGTAAGGAAGAGTAGATCATTAAAGAGACTTTTACTTGATAAAAAAAAAAAGGCAAAAACTGGGCATAAAGAGAACAAAATACATTCTGAGTCATTAACAACGTCGCTAGCTGTGTCAACTAGAACCAGCGTAAAGAATTCTAAGATCCTATTCATGTTTTCTTTTTCCTTACTTATCATGAGAACTAGACAAACAAGCTTATATACTAAAGGCAATCCACTATCCTAAAAAGACAGCGTCTTTGAAGTTATTAGACACTTATTTTATGATGGTGGTTACAAACAAAAACCCAATATTAAAGATGAAAATATTTTGATATTCATCTTTTGTCACAACCAGGCACAAAACAATAGCATCTGCTAATAGGCATTAAATAATATGTACCATGTTCTGATAGATTTAGAAGTAGGGTTGTCAGATAAAATAGAGGGTGCCCAGTTTAATTTGAAACTATTTGTATTTTTACTTGCTATATTTGGCAATCTCAGTCACAAAAGTATTTCAGAATATGTTGCCAAGATACAGGGATTTATTTATATTGAGTTTTTCATTTAAAGGTGAATTCTATTTATTTCATCAGTGGAAATCTTTCTTTAGTCCTAATGAATAACGACGTCATCTATAGCCGTATTCTACAGGTGAGTCAGGGGAGTGACTTGGGGGCTTGGGCTGCTTTCCTGTGGGAAGGAAAGCTTATGTGGCTACAAAGGCATAGCATAAGGGTGGGGTGGACCACTCCAAAGGAAAAGTAAGTGCACTAGTTTTTGGAAAAGCCAGACCAAAAAAAGCAGAGGTAAAGTTTGTTAGAGTTCATATTCTAGCTTCCTGCAATTGACACAGAGATGAGAAAAATGCAAAACTCTTGGCTCTCTATTCACCCTCCCCTCAGCAAGGATGAGGACTGGTAGCCAGGAACCCTGAGGCAAAGATTATGACCCTGCGTGGCACCAAGGGGAGGCAATGCTACAGGAGATCTAAAGGAAAGAGCCTTGAGGCGGAGAGCCTCTGCCTACTTAACCCAGAAGCTAACTAAGCCAGTCCCAGAGGAGGAAGTGATAGTGAGCACAAAACCATTTAGGAAGGGAGAGGCCTTGATTAGTTCAAGTGCAGGCACTGGGTTGAGAACCTCTAAAGGAAAGCCCTTCAAGCTAAAATCAGAGTGTTCTTAGAAACAAAATGACAGAGTTGCGAAAGAGGTCTCAGAAATTCCAAGTTCTAATCCCAGTAACATTCCAAGTTTCCCTCCAGTGATGAAACCTGAATAAATTCCTTCTCCCCAAGCACTTTACAATTTACTAGTCCTATAGGGCAATCTAAAGAGCAAGACCTAAAATTCAGAAGAGAAGAAATGCCAGTCATCAACAACTAATTGGTGATTAAGCACTGCAAGCATTAAAAAAATAGTGACTGAATGAATGAAAGTAGGAATACATTTCTACTAAGTCACAGTGAGAATTTTGTGTTTTTAGGCTATGTTGTTTCACAGTGTAAATTATGAAGCACATATATGCCTGTGTAATTCAGTTTGAAACAAATTCCCTAAGATTAGATTTTAGAGATCTTGGACAAACTCCCCTAAAAGAAGAACACAGGGTATTTCCATTTTGTGTTCCAGCAATCACAGAGTTTAGGTTACATTATCTTTAGCATATACAGTGGCAAATTGTAGTAGTTAACCATATAAGGTCCATACAGGTATTCTTTTGAATACAATGCAAACTGTTGGTGGTAAAAAGCATCACCAATAAGGACGTTTTTATTTAATTTTTATGGAGTCTTCTGTGCTTTTGCCCTAAAAATCTTTTTTAAGTGCTGAGTTTTTAAAATTTAATTCTATCAAGAATGTTAAAATATTTTTCTGATTTAAAAATCATTTCTGGGGTGCCTGCGTGGCTCAGTTGGTTAAGCATCCGAGTGCGGCTCAGGTTCGGCTCACAGTTTGTGGGTTCGAGCTCTGCATCAGGCTCTGTGCTGACAGCTCAAAGCCTGGAGCCTGCTTCCAATTCTGTGACTCCCCCTCTTTCTGCCCCTCCCCTGCTCATGATCTGTCTCTCTCTTTCAAAAATAAATAAACATAAAAAAAAATTTATGACCCTGCGTGGCACCAAGGGGAGGCAAAAAAAATTTGGTGGCTCCTGGGTGGCTCAGTCAGTTAAGCATCCGACTTTGGTTCAGGTCATGATCTCATGGTTTGTGAGGTCAAGCCCCCCTTGAGGCTCTCTGCTGTCAGCACAGAGCCTGCTTGGGATCCTGATGCCCTCTTCTCTCTGCCCCTCACACACTCGTGTGCTTGCTTGTTCTCTCTCTCTCTCAAAAATAAAAAACATTAAAAAATTTAATCATTTCTTATATTGAGTTATCTGTAATAGGGTTCTTAGAAAATAAATATGTAAATAAAAAATTATAATATCCACTTAGAAAATAGCGCCCCTTGGTAGAAACCAAGAGATGAAGAGGCAGAAAACAGGAGGGCCCAGAAAGGTTCTTTGTTTATAGGAAATGTCTTGATAAGAAATATATTTCCTAAAGGTGATTATTCCTCTCCTATTTTGTTTTCACTCTCCAGCTTATCTCCATTACCACAATGAGACTGAAGACTAGGAAGGTTGGGCGAGAACAACTGTTTGTCCCTTTGTCACCAGTTTTTCTAGCCAACTTTGGTTGGTAGCCCACTTTATTTATATTTTTATTTTATTTTATGTTTTTTATTTATATCATTTCATTTCATTTCACTTCACTTCATTATTTTTTTGATGCAAAATGCTTTATTGTTTCCATTTGGTCCATGGCTTGGGGAGAGGGCTCCAGGGTGGTTTGCTGCCTAGGGGCTGCAGGGAGAGGCTCAGCCACAAGCTCCGGCAGAATGCCACCCCCCCACACCCCCTCCCCCCCCCCTCCGCAAAGCCTGTGGGGCTCCAGAGGCTCCTAGTCATGCTTGAAGAGATACTTTGGAAGAGATACTTTCCCAGCCCAGCCTGGGGTGGCCCACTTTTTGAAGATACATAACATCCAAACCCAGGGAACAAGTCTGGGCATCCTACATTAGCACAAATTATATTTCTGTTAAAAAAAACCCCAAGCTCCGCTTGTTCTCTCTCTTACTCTCTCAAAATAAATAAATAAACATTAAAAAACAAAACAACAACAAAAAAAAACACCAAAACTCAAGTCATCCTGACACTCCTAGTTGGTAGGTGAATACATTCACTTACACTTAGGGTCTAGTACTGAAAACTCCCTAAGGGCTAGAAGTGTTTCTAAAGAATCATGTCCCCAAGAATGTGCAGCACAGGAGCTTGCACCTAGTGACTCAAAAGATACTTAACTGAAATATATGTTTCTTTAGACATTTCTAAACTTGTAAAACACAAGTTTAGCTGGTTCCAGATAGCTGACATGCAACTCGTACACTAAAGGAAGAAACTGGGGTGCCTGGGTGGCTCCAGCTGTAAAGGGTCAGACTCGATTTTGGCTCAGGTCATGATCTCATGGGTTACGGATTCGAGCCCCAAGTCCTCGCACTGTTAGTGCAGAGCCTGCTTGGGACTCTCTCTCTCTCTCCTGCTGCCCCTCACCCACTCTCATGCCCACTCCCTCTCTCACTCAAGATAAGTAAACTTTAAAAATAAATAAAGGAAGAAACTGAGCATTCCCTCTAGGAATAGTCATCATGCCTGGTACTTGGTAGATGCTCCTCAGACCTGCACGTTGATGACTCTGGAGGATACACTAGTGATCTACCATGACACTGAATTTTTTTTTTTTTGAAACAATGTAATTGAATGTGGCTGGGCTTATTTTCTTTCATTTTCATTCATTCATTCATTCATTCATTTATTTATTTATTTATTTATTTTTGAAATGCAACACCATAACATTATTCATTATGTATGATAAATATAATTATGTACTATTTCTTTTGCCTCATTTTTAGAAAATATCTCTCCTTCTTAACATCCAGTGATTCTATATAGTATGTTAATTCAAAAATATTGATTGGTTATCTCTTTTTAACATACATAAGACTTCTTTCCCTTTATCAAGTTACATTAAAATTTTTTAGCCATGACTTTTTCACAATGTATTAACTCCATTATTTTTTTAAAGTCATAATCCAAAACTTACTACTGATTGTCAGAAAAGCTTTACTTCATTTTCTTCAATTAGAGTCTTTCAGTGATTTTAGACATGGGTCTAGAAAAATAACTGACTATTGTTGTTATTCAGTTTAAGAATTTGCTCGCATAAAAATGCAAGTATTTTTCACACTTCTCCAGATTCATCTGTGAACAAAATTTACAATTTTATTAAAACTTTTTAATATTTATTTATATCCAAGTATGCCTAAAGAAGTACTCTATGCGAAAGAATAACTTATTTAGGCATAGACAGTACAGTTACTTTGAATTAAAAATGAAAAAAATTCAAATTCACCAAAGCATACATTAGTTTCAATTCTTAGAAAACTCTTCTATATTTAACATAATTCTCTTCCAATAGATATTTACCAAGTTTTGCAATTTTAAGTAACATTGCAATGAATTTCCTCATAATTCAGCCTTGCAATTATCTTTCAAAAGTTTAATTTTGGGGCCAAGTCATATTCAGATATTGCATTTTGGCACATGTTCCCATTATGCTTCCCCAGAATGACTGCATCCATTTGTAATCCCACCAGTGTATGAGATTGCCTATTCCACACTACTCAAAAATACTGGGCGTTATCACTCCTTTTGAGTCTTTTTTACAAACAGGCAAAAATATTTCATTTCAATTTGCTTTCCTTCCCAATTAAGAACTGATTTTTTTTTAAATACATCTGTATAAATGTAGGTATTTTTCTATTCTCACTTAAAATTAGTGAATTGGATAAGCCATTGCAGTAGATACATCACTCATTCACCTAATATTTTCCCCCAGTTTTTTGAGCTATAATTGACATACAGCACTGTGCAAGTTTAAGCTATACAGCATAATGACTTGAGTTGCATATATTGGAAAACGATTATCACAGTAAGTTCAGATAACATCACCTCATATAGATCGATGGAAGGAAGGAAGGAAGGAAGGAAGGAAGGAAGGAAGGAAGGAAGGAAAGAAGGAAGGGAGAAGGAAGGAAAGAAGGAAAAAAGGAAGGAAAGAAGGAAAGAAAAAAGGATGGAAAGAAAGAAAGAAACAGTTTTTCTCCTTGGGATGACAGCCCTTAGGATTTACTCTCTTTACAACTTTCCAACAAAATTTGAACTTTTTGATCACCTTCATCCAATTCTCCCACTCCCCCGGCCTTTAGTAATCAGATCTCTTTTCCTACGAGTTTGGCTGTTTTTATTTTCTTTAGGTTCCACATATAAGTGAAGTCATGCAATATTTGTCTGTCTCTGTCTGACTTACTCCACTTAGCATAATCTCCTCAAGGTCCATCCCTGTTGTTGCAAAGGGCAGGATCTTTCTTTCTTTCTTTCTTTCTTTCTTTCTTTCTTTCTTTCTTTCCTTTCTTTTTTAAAGGCTGAACCATGTTTCATTTCAACTAACATTTTTTAAAGCCCTTACTCTTTGTTAGATCCTAGAGATGAAAATGTGGACAAGACAGGCAATGTTCCTGCCCTCCCAGAGTGTGCAATTTAATCACCAAAAAGGAAACAATTACTTGATGGTGCTGCTTTTAGTCTTTTAAGAAAATTTATTAGTATTGTGTTGCATTATGACAGAGGTCACTAAACTTCATTGGTCGTGTTCTGCCTTTAAAACTAATTATCCACACTATGGCACTTGAAAATAGTGTGAGGAAGAACTCTTCATTAAAAAATATAAAAATTCTACATAGGATGAACTCCATGTGGCTGGTAATTAAGAAGGAGGATTCTATTTTGGATTATAAAAAGTAATGTCATTGTATTCCAGAAGCAGTTTTTTTGGAAGGTAAGAGACAAAACTTTTAAAAAGCAAATGACCAACAGGATTGATAAGCACCTAGTTACTTTATCCTGTGACAGAAAGTGTGCTAAAGTTCCTTTCAAAAGTGGTTTCCGTTTTTTAACATATGAGGCTTCTGCCCAAAGGAATAAGCTGTTTAACCATACATTTTTAAGAAAAATGCTTTCCAATTTAATGTTTCTCCTCTTTAAATTAATCATTTGGGCTTGTAATCAGAAAGGAAGCATATGAAAGGATGCTTATTGAAAGATGGATAGTTAAACTGGAAATTAAAACTTTATTTCTGAGGGTCACACTGGGAAGATGCTTTGCAATCTTGGAGAAATCCCAATCGGCCTCTGCTCAAAATGGCACTCTTCTCCCAATGTCTCAAAAGATATTAAGCCTCTCATAGAAGGGGGATTTTGTTGCCCCCCGCAAAGGCTTCTTATGATTGCAGAATGATCTATTTAAGAACTGCACACTTTCTCATGGAGGACACATTTTGGCACTCTCTTGTAATTATCTTCATTTACATAACTGGCACCTAACAGACCACTCACCAGAGAGGAACAATAAGCTGTGCTTGCTCTGATCATCTTTATGTTGAAGTTAAGCCATTACACTGAATCCTGAGACATGCTATTGTGAAGTCCCCTGGCATTTCCACTGCTATCATCCGTCTGTTGTTATAGGAGAATGTTCACTGCCAGAATCCTCTGGCAGAAACTCAATTTCTGAGTCCAATACTAATTCATTACAAAGTCTGCAACAGCTGGGACACTGGTATACACAAATGAGGCATTCTGAAATTTGAGGACAAATCCAAAATACACACTCAGGACCTTCCTTGTGATTCCACAGCCATGGAAATAGCTGTGGAAAAAAAAAAAAAAAAAGAGGATCCTGTCAACATCTCACCCTGCCAACACCAAATTAGACCCTTGCGATTTGAGCCTCTATGGTGGTGCCACCTCCCTGCTCTTCTTTTATTAAGAACTGTTTTAAAGGTCTCAGCTTTGTCATGTTTAATGTGCCTTGGAAACATGGGGATGAGACATGTAATGTAGAGGATACTGTAAAGGACACCTTGAACACACCTATCCAAAGGACAGTCACCCTTCTGTGAAATAAAAAGGTGCCCCAAAGGTGATTTAGATAATAGGCACCGGGGAAGAACCGTGGGTAGAACAGAAGCATAGAACAAAGTAGGAAGAGTGACAGTGACTGGAAACAGTGACAAAGAGCAGTAGAACATTTTTTAAGTTTCTTTTGTTTTTAATGGCTATTTAAGAATGGTATCAAGAAACTAATGAAGTGATAAATTCTAAAAATTCTCAGTCCCTCACAATTTCATACGAACTCTTTGGGTTAAAATGACGCTGCCGTCATAAGCAACCCTTGGAAAACTACCTTTATTACATTGTGGTATCTGTGTAATATTTCACTGCCATGCATCATTTCTGCTAAGTTAGTCAATCGATTACTATTTGAGAAAAATATATAAAAGATAATTCATATACAAGGAAAATAAAAACATTTAAATTTCACAAATCTTACAGAATATTATCCAATGCACAGTTAATTTATAAATGTTACATAAAACATTAATCCTTTATATAAAAATTGAAATGATTATGCTTCAAAATACATATTTAAATTTATTTTGTAGTTCTAGATACACTATTATGAAAAAGAAAAAAAACAGTACATATAAACATACAAAACAATAGAGGTTCTTTCCATGGTTTGCCTGGAAGTGCTTTTTTTTTTTTTTTTTTAATATTTTGATAGAGCACAAGCACGTGAAGGGTAGAGAGAAGGAGAGATAGAATTCCATGCAGGTTCCACACCATCGGCATAGAGACCAATGTGGGACTCGAACTTCCATACCATGAGATCATGATCTGAGCCGACATCAAGACTGGGTCATTTAACTGAGCCACCCAGGTGCCTCCCTGGAAGTGTTTTTAAAGTCCAGTTAATATGATAAAATTTATACTCAGGTGTGACCACAATGTCACAAGTATTTTCACCTATTAAAATAAATCTTAGCAATTTGAGCCTTATTTTACTTTAACATAGGAAATAGTTTGTCATTTGCTATATGCCCTTTGTTGGCAATCTACAAGAAAAGGTAATTTAACACTGAATATTTCCAATGAACATTTAAACAAGGAAACTCTGGGGCGCCAGGGAGGCTCAGTAGGTTGAGCGTTTGACTCTTGGTTTCGGCCCAGGTCATGATCTCACAGTTCATGGGGTCCACCCCAGTGATGCACTCTGTGCTGACAGCAGGGGGTCCACTTGGGATTCTCTCTCCCTCTCTTTTTGCCTCTCCCTGGCTTGTTCTTCCTCTCTCTCTCTTTCTCTCTCTCTGTCTCCAAAAATAAATAAATAAGCTTTAAAAAAGTAAAACAACAACAACAAAACTCTATTATATCAGATTCTAAGATTTAGGACTTTTAGCTGAAATTTACCTTTAAGAAGAAATGGCTTGCTCTGCAGATTTATATTTAAATTGGACTTCAGAAAGATTAAGAAAAATACTGAGAAACAAACACTTTATACAAAAATTTTGTTATGAAAACTGCAAATCATGCTAAATTTTTATTTTAATTCACTAAGGACATCTATAATGGTTCTCTACCCATTCATTCATCAGAATCACACAGGAAGCTATTTTACAAAAAGAAATTCTTGGGCTCCAGTCTTGAAGATTCTCATTCGATTAAGTTTGAGGTGGGATCTGAGAATGTCAGTTTTTTTGAAAGCTCCCTCAGTGACTCTGATGATTAGCCAAGTCTGAGGACTACTGTTCTACTAGGTAGAATGTTGATAACCTTAGTAAGTGTGTCATGTTTATTACTATTACTACCATTATTATTCATTATAATGATATAATGCATTACACAGTGCATGGGAAATGAGAAGATATCCCCCAACCATTCATTGGTTCCATTTCCACTATATTTTACTCATTACTGACACTGCTATGACAGAATCAAACAATTTATAGCTAAAAAAAAAAAAAAAAAAAAAAGACTTTGAAAATGTTTCATTAAACCCCTTCATGTCGTAGTATGGAAGTAGGCCTAGAGAAGTTAAGTAATCTACCAAGGTCACCAAGTTTTTAAATAATATTAATTTGACTCTAAGCATTCCAATTTCTCTTCTATTTTTCTTACTATATCACCAATTTTGAAGGTGTACAATAAAAATAAAATTAAGACTTGTAAATAATTCAGATTACTTTATTCTCCATTTAGTTCCCAGCAGATAACATCCCTACTTCAAAACCCTATTCCTTATCCACTCCAGCTCCCTGGAGAACCCTATTAGTGGGTAGAGCAAGCCTTTGGCCTGCTCTCCTCATTCATGCTTTGAGAAACTTCTCCCTGTGCTTCCACGGGAATTGTTGTATGGAGCCACTTTTATCTGACTCTTCTATTGTCGGGTCCAGAGGGCATCAGAGATCTGGACTCAGGCGATTGGATTCAGACTCTATTAGTATTATTTTAGTTACATTATGGTGAAAAAAGCTTTTGAGAGTTGGCATGGGATCATATACAACACTGTTTCTATGGGAACAGGAATTCCTGTCTCTAAACAACGGGCTCAGAGCTGGTTGTGTGCAACAAAACCTATTAGTAAGTTGGGGACAGCCTGTTAGTACATCTTAGTTAATGAAAGCATTCATAAACACACTTCTCTTACATGAAGGCCTGTGCCTTTCTGTTCACTTGAAAAGGTCTTGCAATAATGTAAATTGGAAAAGCCCATAAACAGGCACCAGAACATGGTGTGAAGCCAGTGACAATTTATACTGAAAAAGAAAAGAACACTCAGATTATACTCAAACAAAATCAGACTCTTAAGTTATAACAATTTCTAGCTGATAAATTAATAAAAATATACAATACAATGAGCATTTAACTGTAATTTATTATACTAGTTTTCCATTTACACCTTGTTGTTTGGAAAGGTTTTCTTTTTTTTTTTTTTGGTGGGGAGAAAAAGTAGTATTTTATGCTATATTCCTGAAAACTTATAGGAATAATGATAAAAAATATAACAAATACAAAGTAAATGATTATGCATCATAAAATTTTAGTAATTAAACATAACCTCACATATTTAGAAAAGGATAGTTGGCTTTCATGAGAAAATAATGTAAGCAAAAGTTAGTTAGAAACACCACAGTGGAATATTCTTCTTTAAAGTTACTAATGAATTATGAATTTAATGTACCATTAGTAAGAACAAATTTTTATTTCGTAGCGTAACTGTCTAGCCATCAACCCCTGAAGTTTAACTTCTCCTCTACTGCATTCCAGTACATGTCCTAAGGCAAGTTGTCTGATAAATTCTCCTCTAAAGATCTGGCTGGTCTTTGGTTCTCCACTGAATTTATTCCTTCTCCCCCCTCCCCACATACTCATTGATGCAAAAGCTTTCTGTTGCAGGATTCCTTCTTTGATTCATATCTTTTTTCACTGCATGGCACACAACCAGTTTGTATCAAGAGACATAGAGACATGTCAGTATGTATTTTTTAAAGTGCTCTTTATTCTATCTTTATATCCATTTGGTTCAAAAGATTATACATTTGTCTATGGAAAGTCTTAACTTGAGGAAAAGTTTGAAATTATAAAATAAACCTTGTAAGTCATGAATATGAAGAATGAGCCCTTTCACAGAAGCAAAAGTGAGGTCTGAACTAATTTTTGTTCCTATCTTCTTCTTATCGTCCTATTTTCACTTGCCATCCACCTCTAGCCCATTTCTTCGGCTTTTCTTTGCCGAGCTTCAGATACTGAATAATCGGCACAGCCATAGAGAGATTAACTGGATGGAAAAGACACTGGCCTTTATGAATTTAGCCATAAAAACAGAATAACAAATCAGTGATAAAAAATGAAAACCCAATGTCTTCACCAATCACCAGAACAGTTGAATCGCATTGAGCTGAAATTTTTGGTCATCTCATTCAGCAGGTCTCATCAGAATACTCTAAATGTGAAAGTTAAAGTAGGACATGGCAATGTGAATCTCACTTCTTACAAGCCACGAAAGGTGATGTGGACAAAAATGAATGTGAGCTTCTCTTTTTCTGCTCATCTTTCAAATGTCAATCTTTCCCAGTTCTCATCCATCTTCCCTTTTCCTTGTCACTCTATACATTGGCTGCTACTTCTCGGCCTTCTCTGCACGTCTTCTACCTCCTCCAAATCTTAGCGGTTAAGTCTATGGCTGTCTTCTCTTCCCTTCCTTCTGATTCTCATCTTTCTCTTCTCTCATTCATCAGGTGCCCTTACTCAGATTCATGACCCTAAATACCATCTGTATGCTGACAACTCGTAGATTTATAGCTCCAGTCCCTATGCCTTCCATGAACTCGATGTGTATTTCTATATTTGCCTTGATCATAACATTAGCCTCTGAAATAAGTATATGAAATTTAACAATTCATCAACTGAACTTCTTATTAACAAGCACCCCCCAAAGAAAACACTCCCAAACAAACAAACAAACAAACAAAACAAATCAAAGCCAAATAAACCAAACCAACCAACCGAACAAGGGAACAAACAAACAAACAAACAAACAAACAAAAAACTGTTGCTCTTTCTCAAGTCACCAATTTGGACAAATCCTTCATGGTGCAGTCGTCCTTGATTCCTCTTTATGAACCCCCACATCAACCCATCAGCAAAATCTTTGGAATGCTTCCAGACTTTGCTACCAGCCTAGCACAACCTCCATCATTTTTTTTTCCTGCTCTATCTGGTTTCTGTTTTCTCCTTTTTACCCCCTTCCATATACTGTGCACACAGAAGCCAAAATACCTTTTAAATCTTATCATGTTAATTTTTCTTTTAAAGATCTCCAAGGATTTCTATCTTACTTAGAATAAAATTTATATATAAACTGGCCAATTGCTATCCCTCAGATTGAATTTCATTGCACTGTCCCCTTTGCTCATTCTACTACTTGTTAAACCTTAAACAGAGAGAGCACATTCCCAACTCAAAGTCATTGTACACATTGTCCCCACTGCTTAGAATCCCTCATACATACAAGGCTTCATCTTTTACTTCCTTAATATCTCTGCTATAGTGTTTCTCATCAGAGAGGTCTTTTCGACTGACCTATCTAAACGAGGTGTGATTCTATCCTATTAACTTTCAACTTTCTTTGTCATTATAGTATTTATCTGTACATTATAATATATATTTGCTTCCTGGCTATTTCCTTCCCTAGAATGTAAATTCCAGAAAGGCAGAGACTTCAGTGTGTGTGTGTGTGTGAGCCTGTGTATATGTGTGTGCCCGAATGTGTGGATGAACATCTCCAGCTAAGAATAGTATGTACCTTGTATATAGTAGTTGCTTAACAAAGATTGGTTCAAAAGAATGAGTATGGCTCAAAATAGCAAGGCTTTGGCTGTCATATAATACTAAAGTCACCCAATTCTCTACCTTTAGTATAAAACTGGCTAATATTTATAGATTCAGAGCTGTATTTCTAACTATTGAGACAAAAATGTTTCCACCGAGATGTCCCACAGGCATCACAAAGTCAAACAGATACAAAAGTGAACTCCTTCCTATTCTCAAATCTTAGTCACACAATTTTGAGGAAGACAAATGGCAGTCCCCCAACCTATACTACACACACACACACACACACACACACACACACACACACACACACACACACAGAGTTTTAAAGATATGGTTTATCCCTTTATACTCAGCTTCAATCCATTCCCACACCTTGTCAATGCTGCTTTCTAAGTGTTTTCTTTTTTACTCATTTCCCTTTCATTACCACAAATATTGGCTCCATCTTATCTCTTGACTACCTACTAGAATCATCTGCTATCTGAATATCCAATTTTTATTCTTAAGCCTTGAGTCCAGTCAATCCTTTTTACTGCTGTTTCTCTAACCTTAGAAAATTGAACTCATTGATTATGTCATTCTCTACAAAAAGCTCTCTAATGGCACACATTTCTAAAACAGGATTAAAGGGTTAAAAGGGAGGGTAGGGTGGGGTCTTCTTAAAGCCCCACCTCTCCCTAATCGTTATCCTTAAGGAGACTGCTTGGGTTCTATAATGCTTTCTTTTTGCACAGGTATCCTGTGTGACAGCTAATCCAAAGCTCTTAAAGGCTGCATACCCTCCTATGACTGGGCCGTAAATTCCATGAAGGTAAGCACAGTCCATGTTAGTTTTATTCATCCATGTATCCCCAGTTTGTAGCTCACTGTACCTCACAGTTGGGTGCTAACAAATATGGCTAAATGAATGACTGACTCTACACTTTTGGACTGCAAGAACCTTCTGCCAGGAAAATCATTTTTTCTTCTTGCAGTACCTTCCTTTTGCATATTGTCAAACCCCTGCTTATCTTTCAGGACTAAGCTTGAGTCTCACTTTCTTTGCAAAGAGTTTCCTGACCTTTCCAAGCAGAAAGAAATTCTCCCTTGTTATGCCTAGCCCATCTCCTCTCTACCATATTTAAAACAACACTTTATTTAATAAAAATGTCTTTTTTTATTAATTATTTAATGAATTATGTGTGTGTGCTCAAGGGTGAGAAATATGTCCTATTTAATATAATTTTTAAAATAATTCTAACAGTTTATTTATAACAGTTTCTGGCACATAGCAGGTACTTACTGTTTTGTTAGATGAATACTAAATGTTATGCTCAGCACTTAGGAGAAATGAGTTAAGTTATAGCCATTTCTGGGACAGCGCCATCTAGTTGTGTATTCAATATACATTGCCCCCTTTTTCATTACTAAAAGAAACATGAATGAGAGAAGGGAATGTGTCCCGGTGAAAACTATATTACTCTGTCTCCTGTGAAGTTTGGGATGGCTATGGGACATAGTTCCAGTAGATAAGACATTAACAAAAGTCTGCAGTAGACTTAGTAAACACCTTTGTTGTCCTGTTACAGGCATTCTTTTGCCCTTTGTTCTACCCCTTCTCCCTCCATATACTGGACCACAATCCTCGCTATCTTGTGATTACAAGGGATAGGCTAAGAGTCTTACCAAAACTTCAGCTGTGACATCTTTTAGCCATTGAGTCAATGCTAGCAAATGATAACCTCTAGGCTTAGTTTTATGTAAAAAATTACTTCCCTCATTTTTTAATGTCTTAGTTTTTAACATCACTTTTACTTGTGTCTGAATACAATTCTTTTTTATTTTTATTTTTTTAACATTTTTTATTTATTTATTTATTTATTTATTTATTTATTTATTTATTTTTAAGACAGAGAGAGACAGAGCATGAACGGGGGAGGGTCAGAGAGAGAGGGAGACACAGAATCGGAAACAGGCTCCAGGCTCTGAGCCATCAGCCCAGAGCCCGACGCGGGGCTCGAACTCACGGACTGGAGATCGTGACCTGAGCTGAAGTCTGACACTTAACTGACTGAGCCACCCAGGCGCCCCTGAATACAATTCTTAACCGATAAGAGTATCTGGAAAATGAATAATATAGCATTATTATCCTTGAGATGAGGAATACATTTATAGTGCTGAGATCCAGTTCAACTTTAGTTTTCGGTCAAAATAAGTATTATCACTCTATGTATACAATGATAAAATTGCATCCTGTAAAATACATTGCAATTATGAATACATGAATCATCACTATTAAAATATTACTCAGGATAACATTACCTATACTTACAAAGAGAGCTTTAAGAGGAAATTAGTAAATTTTTAGACTCCTAGAAAGAAAAGCATCAATTGGAGTTTTACTAAATTTTCCATTTTGCCTAATATGAGGCTCCTTTATTGCTGATGCAAAGTTTATTTTTATTTCTTTTTGAAGGCAGGCAGTAAGAATCTCACCTCACAATAATTTATTATTTTTCAAAAAACTGATAGTGTTATATATCTTCAACAGTTTTTATTTTCAGAGATGGGTAGTAATTAAAAATGGTTAGGTGTGACATTATAAAGTATATTTTTATCATTGACTGGCACTCCTTTTAACAGTTAAAGGCCTAACACACACACACACACACACACACACACACACACACAAAATCATAAGATTCCCTGCACAGGTACATACTCATACAACAATCACACAAACCATCCCATGATGAATTTAGTTTATGGATTGCATATCTCTTCAACATTTTAAGAATCCCTAGTGAGTGCTAATCAGTGAGCACCTCACCAATGTAATCTAAATAGTCATGGAGTCCTAAGAACTCTGAACTCATACGATATTTGAAATAATATTGTAAACACTTAAACCAGGGCAATAAACAGAATATTTTATGTAATAGTTAATACTGACATTTAAACATCTTTGAGATTCTGTCTCTAAAAAAAGAGAAAACATACTTGATCATTAGTATATTTCAGGTGAAAAGAAATCTCAAAAGGGGTGACATAAAAGTGATTGATAAAACTTGGTAACTTATGATTAAGTTTTTCACAATTAACATTTTGGTATTACTAATACATGATTTATTTCCTATTTCTGTGTCTTATGTTTTGTCTTAGTTTAAATGATAGTTTTTTTTTTCATGGAAAAAAAAAATTGGATGTGTAAGAATTATCCCAAGATAAAAACAAAGTAGAAACAAAACAACATGCAAAGACAGAAAATTTGGGTCAAGATAGTACAAGTGTGCCCAAGTTCTTACATGTATATGTAACCAATTTTGATTACCTGGTAGATTGCTCAACCTCATTGTTTATGTCTCCTTAGGGTGAATAATCAAAAACCATTTTGGCTTTCTTGTCAATATATTAATTTATTCACTAAGAAAATATTTGTGTTATTTTATTTTTTTATTAAAAAATTTTTAAACATTTTTATTTATTTTTGAGAGACAGAGACAGAGCACAAGCAGGGGGAAGGGCACAGAGAGAGGGACACACAGAATCTGAAGCAGGCTCCAGACTCTGAGCTGTCAGCACAGAGCCTGATGCGGGGCTCAAACTCATGGACTGTCAGATCATGATCTGAACCAAAGTTGGATGCTCAACTGACTGAGCCACCCAGGCGCTCCTTAAGTGTTATTTTAAAGTGTTAATTTATTTAAGTGTAGTTACTGACTAATATGAATATCAGCTTTTCTTTTCTTTCTTTCTTTCTTTCTTTTTTTTTTTTTTTTTTTTTTGCTAGTGTTTAACATTTGGGGAATAGAGGTAGCAAGGAGAAATGGGTTGGTGATTTTAAGGTGTTTCAAAGAACTATAAATGGCAAACAGCCTGTCTAAAGACATGTTCAGAAATAGCATGCTCAGGAAAAAGCAAGCAGAATTGAGTTTAGGACTGGCTTAGAAATATATGACAAGCCTGTCAATATTCTCTCAACCTTTTCTTTTAGCCATAACGGACATAACTTATCCATAGTAGTCACTGAAGAGAGATGAAACCTTAGGATCTTGATGAACATAGAAAATTAATTGTAAGTTCATATTTGTAGATGTATACAAGATAGTATCTATTGCCACCTAGGCCAGTGAAAGTGGTAGAAATGTAAACCCCAAAAAGTTGTAAAAAGTTGGTAAGAGCTTTTTGATTTGGTTTTGAAACCACTTAGCATAGTGATTTTTGTCTTTTGGTTTTCTGTTTTGTTTTTTGTTTTTGTTTTTGTTTTTTTGAGAGCAATTACCCTAACTTCATCTATTCTTGAATCTCTAACTACTGCTAAAATAATTTATAAAAACGGATGCATAAATATGTATATAAATTAAACCTCTCTGCATTAAAATAATTGAAAAGAATGAGTGCAAAGAATCACAGAAAATAATGAAAAGCCTGACATTTTAAAGGTAATTTTGTTTCATTAATTTCAAGCACAAATAGCAAGTTGAGCACTTAAGCTAAGTATTGCCAAGTAGAAATCCTGCTGACCTGCCTTAATTAACAGAAAGAATAATTTGTAATTAGCACATTATTTATATGAGAATGAGTGCTCCTACATGTGTTTAAGTGTTTGAAAACAATTTGATTCCTTAAACCCTTCCCCCTATTATCTTGATTTAATGAATAACTTGTTTAATTAATCTAACATTTATGATATAAATTAGTGAGATTTTATTCCAAAAAATGAGACAACAAAGGAGGATAGAAAAAGAGCTGTGTTTGAGGACATGTGTATAGAAAACCTAACGTCACGATGTGAATTGATAAATAAACAACTAATAGTTAAAATAAACAGTTAATTTATAATCCAAAGCAGTCAAATTAATTGTGTAGTCTAGAGATAGAGTTTGAGTTCAGGTTGTTCCAATGAAAAACAAAAAACAAAAAAAACCCCAAAACACTGATGTCAAAGCTGAGTGAGGTCTTAAACATTTTTTTTTAAATCCAATATCAAATGCTTTTAAACAAGTCATTTAATCTCTGTCTACCTGATAGGGAAAAGAGAGGGTCACAAAGAGGTTATGATTATGTCCACATGATTCCAAACATCTGGATGAAACCTGAAAAATGTATCCGTATATTATATATATGGAAAACATCTGTCTATTTGCATAATTTGTTTAGTTTTCATCCAGATGCTTAGCATGTTGACACAACCTTCTCTGTGTGACTCTTTTTCTCTTTTGGGTGAATAGTGATGCAGGTTCTTCTCAAACATTTTAATAGATAAAACTCTAAGTATTAAAGATGAAACGTGTTATAAGCATTTCATATAACTTCTGTGCATTCTGCTTTAAAAAGTGAGTGAAATACAGTGGAACTATTTACAATGTTGACATAGAGGGACAGAAATAACTCTTGTTATCAGCTTATTATGGTATGGCAAGCTTTCACTTTACAAATGTGTCTGAGGGTGTAATCGGCATAAATATAGGTGAAAAGGCAGATATTATCATCATGGTTTAACATTCTTTTGAGAAATTTAAATGAAAGAAACTGACAATATTGTCAAGGTAAGTAGGACAAATGGAGAGAAAGAAGTAATTAAAGATTTCTGAATAATTGCTTAAAATAATCAATATAATACCTAATGTAGAGTATAGATTAAGAGATTAAGAAAAGTAAATTGGAAAAATATAGAAATTGAATTGACTTTACAGATTACAGTAAGAAATGAACTCTGTGGCTTTTAAATTAACCTGCCGAGTGGAAAATTATCAAAACATACACTTGCAAGAACCATACTGACACTTTCAAAATCCCTTTCCAACATTTTACTTTCATGTACTACCCAGCCATCACATTTGGGACTTGGATTTCTATGAATTGTATTGAATCTAAATTTGCTTTTATCCTTGATTAGGGATAGACATATGGTCTTTTTTTAATGGATACTTTTATTCATGCCCACAAATCCATAAAAATATGTTTTATTTGTATCTGCCCACCAGAGAAGTTAACAGTGTTTTATTAAGGAACAAACAGGGACAGAAAAGAGCAAAGTCATTTGTTAATGAAGTTCAACCAGAAGAATGAAATAATGTTAAAGTTTATATTGAAGCTATACTGGAGAAACAAGTAGATGACTTTCATCAGTACTAAAAGGTGAATTAACTTATTTTAACCTAAAAGAAAGACAAAATCCAAACAAAATAAATTATATTAAAACTCACACTAAATATAAAAACAGATATAATAAAAATATCCTTGATGTTGATAGAGACTCATGTCCAAAAAATAGGCTATTTCTAACATTTTTACATCTAGATATATAATGAAAAAGATTATGTGCCTACCCCAAAATCAGGATCCTTGATCTTGGCCTCAGATCATTAGTATGGTTTATCCATTGTCATCGTTAGACAGCACTAGTCTATCCTGAATATTTGAGTTTGCACAAATTTTCGATGATGATACAAATACACATAAAAGAAAATCTTTTGCATAAATGGATGCTTCTGAGTTAATTTATTTTAGAAAATTAAAGGAACGTGCCATTTTGTCATGTCACATTTGCTGCCACTCGAACATTTACACTTAAAAAAATACTGACTGAAAAATGCATGAAATTAACAGACTGACTCAGGATATATTTTGCTTTGAGTAGAAACTGATCCAATAAACTTCACAGGAAGAATAAAGTAAAGTAAAACAAAAAAAGCACAATGGTCTTTCTGTGTGCTACTCTTGCCTGTGCCATGCCTGAGCAGAGGAAAAGAGTTTCACTCCTGTTGTTTATTGATTTTCTAGATTAAGAATCCCAGTGAGAGAATTGTAACAGACAACCATAAAATTATTTTTGGTGTGCTTATTTGCCTTTCCCTTGCATCTATTTGGCCTGTGCCTGTAGACAATTATGCGTTCTAGCCTAGACTCAGGTGCTAATAATGAAGGACAAATAGAATCATATGTGTAAACTTCCCCTTCTGATGAAAATTTATATTAACTTTCTGCCACTGTAAACAGAACTGCATAGCTCAGCGTCCCTGATGAATTGGTGATGAATTCAGTCATTTATATCCCAGGAATCTGTGCATTTATGGGAAAAGATGAAAACCGTCTGTATTGTGTAACCTTGCACTTTTTGAGTAAGAAAAAGAAAACACCAGCCTGTTTAGTTCATCACTTAAAGTGTGTAAATTTCAGCTCAAATACCAGATTTCTGCATGACTCTGTCAGTCTCCACTTTGGGGATCGGTGCCAATATAAACAAGCCAAACAGTGAAGAGTGCCATGTTATCGCTACAACTGTGAACTTATACACTTTCAGCCTTCCATAAAAATTGTTATGAATATCTTTACAATACAACAGAATCTTTGTTATATATACTGAAGCTGGACAGTTTTGACAGTTTGGCAGCTCTGTTGGAGAACAAAGTAATTTGGGATAGATAAGAACCTAGCCAGTCTTTTTTTGACTAAAAACATTCCATCCTATTTTAAAAGCTGTGCTTCTGAAACACTGTCAGCTTTCTTTTTTAGGCAAACTTTTCAAAGATAAGCTAGATTAATAAATAACAAAAATATGGAATATTGATAAAAGAACAGTTTTTTTAAACATCAGGCTTAATATGTAGCACAAATCTACCTCAAGCATATTATATGATTAAAAATCATAATAATAGCATGAAGAGTTTTTTTTTTTTAAGTTCTTTTGGTTTTGTCTTCTCTCAATATAAACATTTAGGTGAATGTAGTTTTAAAGCCTCACAATTTAGAAGTATACTGATGGCCTGGAAAACAAAACAAAACAGTACAGAAACCACAACTTAATCCACAGATTTTTTTTTTTCCCCAGAGTCCATTGACATGTGGGAAATCCATATTAAAGACAAGAAATGGCAATTAACTCTTGTTTCAATTTATCTACATGTAGATTTCTTTCATTCTAAGACTGTTACCTAAATGTGTATTATGATGTTGGTTAAGATACTTTCTCAAAATCTTGCCATATCCATACAATATTTCAAGTAACTTCAAAGGTCAATTTAAAAAATGATTATAAATTTCCCTCGTTCCACCCCATGAGAAAGGCTGAAATTGTGTATTGCTAAAATATTGGAAAATATAGCTGAGATAAAGTACCTTTTATTTTTACTTTAAACCTAAATAAAACTGGATATAGATTTGTATTTGAAAAGAAAATGCCTTTCAAGTCCATGTATCATGGTTACAAGATTGCACACCTTTTCATGATACACTTTATCTCAAAGTTGTCTGTGGCTGTTCCTATCACTCTGTGTGCATGACCTTTTAGTAAGCTGAAGAAGATACAGTTATCTTCCTTTCTGACAAGCAACATCTATCAATCAACATGTTTTCATGTAATTTATTCAAGGCAAATAGCAGCTCCTAAGGCTAGTGAACCGCGGCACTATCCCAGTGATTTTGATTAAGAAATGATGTGCACGGCTTAGGTGAGAAATGGAAAATGCAGGGAAGTATTGATAAAGATGTATCAAAAACAATAAAATGGAACCAAAGGACAAAATGAATATTTAAAAAAAATATAGGCTCAGCATAACTAATCTTGATAACCTTGCTTAAAATCTACTGTAATAAATTGGGCGGATGTATAATTTGATGAACTTCCAATGATACCAATTTAGTTTACCTTTAGTATCTGAGGCAACGCATCTGTAGTTTTGTTGGGTTAATCCAGATTTTTTTTCACTGAATCAAGAATGTAAATTAAGACAAAATGATTCTTTTTCAATTTCATGCTGAAGTAGCTCAAGTTAGTGAATGTAATTTCTCCTAACAAGAAAAATTTATCACTGTACAGCTCACTCAGTTACCTCTGTAGTGAGTTGCGATATGCATTTATGGAATTGAATGGATAAAAAGATTGATAAATGTGGTGAAAGAACAGGCTGTACTTCCAGAAAAGACAGGCACAATTAAATGACTTTTAACAATTTCTCATGTTTACTCTTGCTTATAGCATCTCTTTCATAATTGCACTATTGCACATGACAATTAATTTTAGTGTGAAAAGGTACTTTCTTTTTTGTCTTTCTCTATGATAGCAAAAATTCTACCACCAAGTGTAAGAAGCCTTGTGTTCCAGTTCTGGTTCTACTACTAAACAGCTGTATTATTTTGGGCAATTAGCTTTTGAGGCCTTAACTTCATCTAATCTCTCAAATCTCTGTACCTCTAAGGTTCTAATATAAAGAATACATAACATAAATGGATATATTACACACATGTATATATGCACACATACATTATGTATGTATATATACATGGAAATATATATACAGATTATATTTTTAGAGTAAATATATAATTTTAAATAGTGATAAAGATTTCAGGCCTCATCACACAATAGAAAGTACTTAGACATCTAGGTTAAGTGAGTCAAATTCTTACCTTGGTTCAACCATTAGCTAGCCCCATTGCCCATCAGCAAATCCCTGAACTACTCAAAGCTTCAGTTTCTTATTTTGACTAGAGTATCTCAACTGACTCTACATTCTTGATTCCACTCTATTAATTAAAACCTGTGTAGATCCTTTTTCAACACTTCAATTTTTTGGCAAAATCTTGTAGAGTCAGCATTTTCTACATGCACGTAGTTTTTAATACTATTTGTTTATTATTTAACAATCTTCCATCTTGTCAAAAGGGACTTGGCTATTACATTACATAAAATAAGAAGGTAAGTTAGAAGTTAAAAAAAAAAGGAGAAAAAAAAGTTTTGAAATGTAAGACCAAACAGACACATCATTAAATGTGATATATTTGCTAGAGGTCAGCCACAGATTTAATGCTGAGATTTCTAAAGCTCATATGAAGAAAGAATCATAATCAAATTACAAGGTTCATTGTGTAAGATGAAAGGAAATCAGTTGCTCATAATCAGAACTGTTCTTAACAGTGAAATTTGAGTTGTATTTTTTCCCCACGGGATCTTAGGTAGCAAACACTGGAGAAGGTACTGAATAACAGTCCCTATGACATTCCTATATTAAGTAAAATAGCAAATTAAACAGTTTCTTTTTAAATTATAATGTCCCTAAAAACTGATAATGTCCCTAGATACAGGCTGCTGGTATTAAGCCATTTTATATGGAGCCAATACGATGGCAGTATAGCTATGAGGCTATCAGCACGTTTGCTTCATCAGGTTAGATTTTAGAGGATTTAAAGGGTTGGATGGAGTGTGCATCATGCATACAATCCTCCATAATTACACTCAAACAAACTTTTGATAGACACTGAACCACAGTGTACTGGAACTTAGGACTCTTCTTTTAGACCAGTGGTTCTCACACTTGAGGCTACATCAGAATTATCTGTAGGGTAATTGCTGAGCTTTACCTCCAGAGTTTCTGATTCAGTAGGTTTGAGGAGGGGCATGAGAATTTGCACATTCTATAACTTCCCAGGTCATGCTGTGGCAGCTGGGCTAGAATCACACTTTGAGAATTGTTCTTCTGGGTCATCAGATAAGGAAAGATCTAAGGAGGTTAACAAACAACCTCAGTGTAAGAGACAATATCTTCCTGAGGAAAGAGAGATGCCCAACAAGGACTGAAAATGAAACAAAGCTACCAATCCAAGAAAAGATCATCCTGATACATGCTCCAAGCTAAATTACTTGCAAAGCACACCTATAAAATTAAATGAGATGATGCTGAAAAACTTATACTTTCTAATTGAAAATGTGTAGTATTTAATAAAATGGGTCCTTTGGTAGAAGAATAATTTTTTTCTGACATTAATTAGATAGCTATCTATCAAGATCCCTTCTGGATTATTAATACCATGCCATGCCATATAAATAGGCTGTCTGGGGGCACCTGGGTGGCTCAGTCGGTTAAGTGTCCGACTTCGGCTCAGGTCATGATCTCGCGGTTTGTGAGTTTGAGCCCCGCGTCAGGCTCTGTGCTGACAGCTCAGAGCCTGGAGCCTGCTTCGGATTCTGTGTCTCCATCTCTCTCTGCCTCTCCCCTACTCATGCTCTGTCTCTCTCTGTCTCAAAAATAAATAAAACATTAAAAAAATTTTTTAATAGGCTGTCTGCTCCCAGTTACTGAGTGTTGCTTCCAGAGACACTCTTTAATCTGACCTTATATGGTCCTTTAGAGTTAATAATTTTCCACTGCTATTTTCCACTGTTTGTACTGCACTTAACCATACTATATTGTAATTATTTTTTTCCATATATATTTAACTTATTATACTTTTGCCTTCGTGAGCAAGGATTACACATTCTTTTGTAACTCCAGTTCTAGAACGTGTAGTCAATAAATATTTATTGAAGTGATCTAAACAAGAGGTGCAAATGTTTTTAAATTGATTAAGTCCAAACCACCATGGGGTTCATCTAAGAATAGAAACCAAGCATGATAAATGATACCTCTGCACTTCTTGATGACTCTTTTACAATTTATAAATATAAGTTATATTTGCAGGCCTTTTCCCTATTAGTAAAAGGAAAGTGAAGCCAAATTCAAGAACGAAAACCTCTATAATAATTAAACAATGAATTCTGTGAGGCAGTGATTAATATTTATAGTCAATAATTCTATAAAGTAAAACATTTCAACAGGACTTGCATTGATAGTAGCAGATGTTATACAGAATATAGCACTGGATTTGAAGACAGGCAGACCAAGGTCAAGTCAATCTGTAGTCACCCAATCTCCTTGGGCCTTTATTGTACAGTGTTGAACTTTTAAAATCTCAATTTCATTATCTATAAGTGGAAATAATAATATTGTCCTCATCTTATTTCAAAGGATCTTTCTGAAAATAATGTGAGATGATGAACATAAATGTCATGTGAACACTATATAATTGTTCTATTATTTTTGAGAATAACACAATTTACAGCATGTGATCTTGAGTAAAATGTAAAATATATTCATTCTTCTTTGTCACCACTAGGAAACAATCTAACTGCAACTTAAAAAAAAACACTATAGTATATTTTCTTAAATATAAGTAATCATCCTTAAAAGTTTTTTAAAAAATAACTTTTTCTAGTCTTACAATAAAAGGCAAACACAATAGGAAAAATGAAAGTTCTTATTGAGCTCAAAAATAATTTAGCAACAATTAAATCCTGCTACTATGCTACCAGCAATATTCTGCTACTATGAGGAGGTAACCACTCTAATTTACATCATTATCAACAGATTATTTCTTTTGTGCATTCTGAAATTTACATCCTTGAACTCAGTCTGGGTAAACTAGTTACATTCTTTGCTCCACCAGATTCTACTGGATTGTAAATTTCTTGAAGTCAATATTATTACACGATTTTTTTACAACCTTTTATTGACCACAGTACTTTCACATGTAAACTTGAGTGTAATTAGAAAATCAAATAAATATTTAATAAGGCCACCAAACCAGACTGCATACTGGCCATTAAAAGAGTTTGAAACATAGTTTGAATTCTTCAGGAAATTTAAATTTTAGGTTCATACTAGTAATTTAAATCTTATATATCTATACATATAAATAAAATACATCTGTATTTTAATATTTTTCTTTTAATGCTTATTTATTTTTGAGAGAGAGACAGACAGACAGACAGACAGCAGACAGACAGAGCACGAGTGGGATAGGGGCAGAGAGAGAGGAAGACACAGAATCCGAAACAGGCCCCAACACGGGGCTCGAACTCATGAACCATGAGATCGTGACCTGAGCAGAAGTCAAACGTTTAACCAACTGAGCCACCCAGATGCCTCACATAACAGTCTAAGAAGCGGGGGTGGGGGGGGGGCAGATTTAAGATGACTTAATAATATTTCTTCTAGTTTTATTAACTTCAGGTCCTTCAATGAACACTCTATGCATTTTTTAAACTTGTAAGTAAGCACCAGTTCAATGATAAATTGTACACTTCCTTGCATGTTAAAACTCAATTGTAAGCTTTTAAATTAACTAGCAATTTCTGACTATTTATAAAACTCAGTTTGTAAGAGCAAGGTTTCTAAAACATTAACTATTTGTTCTCTATACCTTTTTGCTATTATTACCCTTTGTTAATGAGATGGAAATGACAGTACATTCGATGTATACATAATGCACTGTACTGACACATTATTGTTCTACTTTGGGAAACTCATCCTAAAAATTCTAATTTAATTAAATTTTAATTTTTTGTGTGTATTTTTAAAAATTGGAAAACATCAATTTGAGGCCATACAAATGATATTCTCCCCCACAGCAGAATAAAGCTTAGTATGATGTTAATAACAGATGCTGCCACCTTTATATTTTTTGTGATAAAAATAAAAAAAGCTAATATTTTCCCTGTGTGACTATAAAATACTTTAATTTATTTTACTTTTTTTAAATAATGGCTATTGATAAGGGGGAACAGTCACACCATGGGGGGATGACTATAAGTATACAGTTTTTAAAAGTAAATTAATAAATGCTTATTTATTTTGGAAAATTATTTCACCACTTTTAGTATCTAATCCTATGGACATAATTTTAAGCTAAAGCGACCTGCCAGAATAGTACATGAGATTTGGTCTACACAAAGAGAATTTCTAAACCAGCTCCATGATGTTTAACTAGCTGAAAAAAAAATGTTTTGGCTAAAATTCTATTCATCTAACAAAACAAAAGACCATTTACAATCTCATAAATACAGAACTTCTCTTCAGGTTAAGTAAAAACAATCACTACATAGAAAATAAAAATGTATCAAAATTACTGGAATTCTGTGTTACTAAGAAGAAAATACTGTTGGCCAGGAAACATGCAATCATAGCAGTTACATATCACCTGGAATTCTATTGAAACTATTAACTATTAGTGGGAACATATTTTAATGAAAATAATGTATTTGTACTTTTCATAGGACCCTGAAATGAAGGGTATCTCGGAACAGCCTGGGATCCCAGGGCTGCAAGGGGGATACGTGAGCCCCTGATCCGCATACTGACCTGGAGACCACCAATATATTCTAGTGTACGTCAAGTTTTAACTTTGATCAAGTATTCATAAAAGCCTCAGGCTTGTTAGAGTTTATAATTCATATATGTGGTGATGGGTAAAGTAAAAAATGAAAACTTGTAAGCCCTCTCTGTAGTAGATATGATGAGATAGCTGCATTCGATTGTGCCTGTAATGGTACCTTCACAAAGAACTACAGGAGATAGTAAAAATTACTGCACTGGCATAAAACCAAGCCATCTGTCATTATTAGAATGACAGAGTGAATGTTTCAAAACCATAAACAATGAAAACTAAAGAATAAACAAATTGAGAGGGCCTTGGTTTTATGACACAGGTAAAAGACAAGCTAAACATTATTTCAGACATTATTGTTTCAGAGAAATGTGGAAACACGCTGTCAAATTTTTACCAGTAGTTTGTTGCATATACATTTCAGTGGCACGATCTTTGTTAACAGGGAATATTTGATGAGTTTCAATTTTTAAAAATATTCCAGAATTTGCAATACTATTAATTTTATATTAGCAATGCTAAGGAGAAAAACTATCTTCTACTGTGTTTTGCAACTTCTGGTATTTTGTAAAATATGGATTTTCATTATCATTTTCCTTCCAGTAATTACGAGTAGTCTGAGAAAATCTTAGCCAAAATAACTTTAGTTTTCAATATATGTTCCATAGTTTTATAGATGCTGGTAAAGGATAAAAAAAGAAGTACTGGGGTGCCTGGGTGGCTCAGTCAGTTAAGCAACCCAACTCTTGATCTCAGCTCAGGTCCTGATCTCAAGGTTTGTGAGTTTGAGCCCCGCATCCAGCTCTGCGCTGACAGCACGGAGCCTACTTCGATTCTCTGTCTCCCTCTCTCTCTTCCCCTCCCCTGCTCTGTCTCTCTCAAAATAAATAAATATTTAATATTTAATATTTATGATACTGCAATAGTATCATAGTCTTACTTGAAGTATCTAAAAATGTGGTGGTACTGAATTCCAATTTAGGGGAGATTTAAGGCAATTTCTTTTCAAATTATGTTATGAACATTCTACACAATTCCTTGATTTTTTTTTTTATGGAATGTTGCTTTATATTCTTTTTGGCAAAATGCCACTTAAATCTGACTTAATTACTGTAACCTCAAAATGATTTTTAAAAGTGCATATATGTTAACATTTAAAAAATTTAATAATCAAAATTTGCCCACAATTCTCTAAAAATGATTCTCTGATATTTTAGAAGCATGTTAATCCAAAAATCCCAGTTCTGCCACCATGGAAGGCACTGGTAATATCTGGAGAATTGTAGAATAAGTCTCTGTGAATCAAAGACAAAAAAAATCTGATTCTACTTAATAATTTCTTCTCAAAATACCATCCTGTCAACAAAGTCGACTCTTGAAACCTCCATTACCCAACACCGAGAAAGATCAAAAAGGCCTACAATCTCTCCATGATGTGGAAAGCAAAACGTGGGGAGGCACAAATCTATGTTTAAAGGTCACATTCTGTTTGTGTACAACTTCTCCGTTTTTTTGGTAAATCCAGTTTTCTTCTGTAACTCCCTACCTGATGAATTCCCCAGTTGTAACCCAAGCTTTATTATCTATGTCTGCTTCTGGGCTTGAGGTACTTGAAAAGGGCAACAATGTATGTATACCTTTCTGCTTCCCACCATGCTCACCACTGATCTAATTTACTGCCCTCTGACTCTACACAGAGAGGGAGAGTAGGAAGCCAGACACACAGAAGAGTGGGAAAGACTGGATAAGGAAAGGGATAGGGACAGTGAAACTATGGAATTAATAAATGAAAGTAAACAAATAGGACAAATTTCACACTCTCCGCAGCTAACTCATATGCTCATGTAGTTAGTTATGAACAGACTATTTCTGGAAAACAACTTCTATAAATTGGTGCAAGTGTGATCATCCCTCAATTATGTTGGAAAAAAAAATAGGTTGGGAAGTAATTCCTTTTGCCATCAAATATTTAATCTTCATTGAAAGAAGATACTCTTTAAAAATGTGGTGTTACAATAGCCGTGTATGGCAGAGATATCTTTAAAACTTTACAAATTTTCAACTTCTAAAATCAAGATTGATTATCATTTAGAAAGTGCCTAAAATATCACTGACAAAATGATTTGAAACAGATATAGCATCTGTTTTTGCAGGTGGAGTAACCTAATAAAATCTTAGCACACAGTGGCTTTCATTCTTTATTTTTTTCTATCAATCCTTCAAAAGTGTTCATATTTCACAGTATTGTTTTCTTAAGCCTCCAGGTTTGTGAGATCATTCACGGGAAATATATTGGGCCTTCAAGAAGCTATTTGGTAATATAATTTCAGAAGTTATAAAGTGGTTGTTAAAGAGGTTCGATGAACACAGAGAATTTAAATGCTAGGTAATTTAAGGAATCTTTGGTTTTTGAAATGTATCCTTTTAATGTCATTCAAAGTTAGACCACAGAAAGAGCTTAAACCTGATTTCCCAATTTCATAATTTAGTTAGTAAGTCGGGTGAAGGGTTTTGTTTGATTACTTGTTTTTGTTTTTGTTTTAACTTTTAACATAGCCATGACCATTTTTCTCACTGACAAATGTGGCTTGTCAGGAGAGCAAAACAGCCTGAAAATTAATGCTGTGAATAAGGTTAAAAGGTAAAATCTGAATGAGGTGTATACCTACACCAATCCTGCGATCTCTCTGTGGTCACACAATCACAAAAAATCTGAGTTTTAAAAAGGTACATTTGCATGCATGGAGAGCCATTCTATTTTGTATGTATCATTTTTTTTACTGGTTGTGTAGACCAATAGAAAGTATAAGTAGCCTGTCTCAATTGACAAGATCTCTTACCTCTCTCAAATGATGCTTTCTCCAAGTGTTAACTTACATTTACATGGTTCAAAATGTTTTGATTATTGGCTCTGCATTACAATCTTGTGAGGAGTAGGGGCAGCAGCAGAAATGGTTATTGTAGTAGTATTGAGCCCATTTTGCATATGAAGAAAACTGAGTTTTGGGGAGTTCAGTGTAATGGGTAAGATTATAGGTTCTGAAATTATATCACCAGTGTTTCGATTACAGGCCCACCACTTATTAGCTATGTGGCCTTGGCAATTTATTTTGTGTCTGTACACATCATTGCATATTTCTATAAATGATGAATTTAAACTTAATTCTCAGCGTTGTCAAAAGTGCACAGACATTTATGCTGACATGCTTCACTAAGTATTCAGATTCCATTTGTTTAAATACTCACAAATATATTTATATGTTCCTACCATTTAACTTTTAAAAATGGTTTTTGCAACAGAGTTTTAATAAGAGTGCTTTACTTTAAGAGAAATTTAAGACTGATAAAACTCCATAAAACATGGCATTTCTAGGATTCTTTTGATACTGAGTGTTCTCAGTATTTCAAATTCTACTACAGAAGTTCTATAAAATCTAACAATATTAAGTTTTGTGTTTGCAATTATCCAAGTTAAAAGTTAGATTGATATAGTTTATTTCAAACCACATGTAAGAATGCAGAGGGTTTTTTTTTACATATATAAGTAACAAATTTAAAACATGTTTTAGAGAAATCCAATGTTGATCTTTTAAAGACATCAATTGAGATTGAATTGTAAAGTATGTTCAGTGGAAGTAACATCTTTCAATTCCTTTCATTTTCAAAGTTTTTAAATTGGTAATTTGGGGTAGACAAATATATTTTATAATGTTTTTAAGGTTTAGTACTAATTACATTAAATATTGCATAATTCTTAATTGTGCATAAATTCGTATATTTTTAATTTTTTTGTTTTTATCTTATGTCTTTATTTAAATTCCATTTAGTTACCATACAGTGCAATATTAGTTTCAGGTGTACAATATAGTGATTCAACACTTCCATACAACACCCGGTGTTCATCACAAACGCACTCCTTAACCCCATCCCTTGACCCCCTCCCCTCTGGTAACCATCAGTTTGTTCTCTATACTTAAGACTCTGTCATGGTTTGCCTTCCTCTCTTTTTTTCCCCTTTGCTCATTTGTTCTGTTTCTTAAATTTCACATGAGTGAATCATATGGTATTTGTCTATCTCGGACTGACTTATTGTGCTTAGCATAATTCTCTCTAGCTCCATCCGTGTCCTTGCAAATGGCAAGATTTCATTCTTTTTTATGGCTAAGGAATATTCTATTGTACATATAAACGACTTTTTCTTTATCCATTCATCAGTCAATGGACACTTGGGCTGTTTCCATAATTCGGCTATTGCAGATAATACTGCTAAAATATTGCGGGGCATGTGTCCCTTTGAATTCGTATTTTTGCATTTTTTGGCTAAACACCCGGTAGTGCAATTGCTGGACAGTAGGGCAGTTCTATATTTTTCTTGTGTATTATTCCTTATGATTTTAATTCACATACAAACATGTATTTATTTACCAATAAAATGGACATTGCTGGGCTACCTGATTTTTACAATTTGAAAATAGGTATTAGATACATAGCTCTATAATTATAAAGACTATATTGTATTTTGTTTTAGGAATATACTATAATTTATTCAGTACCGTATTTTTTTACTCCTACAAATAAAGCTGCAGTAACTTTTTTTTTTTATATTTGTTGATGTGGTTTATTTTTTCTTTCAAGTTTGTATATAAATTCCAGCTAGGTAACATACACCATATTACTAGTTTCAGGTGTAGAATTTAGTGATTCATCACTTACATACAACACCCAGTGATCACCACAAGTGCCCTCCTTAATACCTATCACCCATTTATTTCATCCCTCTACCCACCTTCCCTCCAGCAACTCTCAGCTTGTTCTCTATAGTTAAGAGTCTGTTTTCTTGTTTGCCTCTCTGCTTTTTTCCCCATGTTCATCTGTTTTGCTTCTTTTAAAAAAATATTTATTTATTTTGGGGAGAGTGCAAGTGGAGGAGGGGCAGAGAGAGGGGAACAGAGGATCCAAAGCAGGCTCTGTGCTGACAGGCTGACAGCAGTGAGCATGACGTGGGGCTTGAACTCACGAACTGCAAGATCATGATCAGAGCTGAAGCTGGACTGTCAACCAACTGTGCCACCCAGGTGTCCCCATCTGTTTTGTTTCTTAGATTCCACATATGAGCGAAATCATATGGTACAGTATGTGTCTTTCTCTGACTGACTTACTTCACTTAGCATAATACTCTCTAGCTCCATCCATGTAGTTGCAAATGGTAATATTTCACTCTTTTTGATGGCTGAGTAATATTCCATTGTATACCCATACCACTTCTTTATGCATTCATCAGTTGGTGGGCATTTGGGTTCTTTCCATAATTCAGCTATTGTTGATGATGCTGCTATAAACATCTGGGTCCATGTACCCCTTCAAATCAGTACTTTTGTATCCTTTGGGTAAATACCTAGTTGTGCAATTGCTGGATTGTAGGGTAGGTCTATTTTTAACTTTTTGAGAAACCTCCATACTGTTTTCCATAGTGGCTATACAAGTTTTCATTTCCACCAAAAGTTCCAGAGGGTTCCTCTTTCTCCTTATCCTCATCAGCACCTGTTGTTTCTTGTGTTGTAGATTTTAGACACTCTGAAAGGTCTGAAGTGATATCTCACTGTAATTTTGATTTGTATTTCCCTGATGATGAATGATGTTGAGCATCTTTTCATGTGTCTGTATGTCTTCTTTGGAAAAATGCTTATTCATGTCTTCTGCCCAGTTTTTAATCAGATTATTCATTTTTTGGGTGTTGACTTATGTATTTTGGATACTAACCTCTTATCAGGTATGCCATTTGCAAATATCTTCCCCCATTCCCTAGGCTGCCTTTTAGTTTTGTTGATTGTTTCCTTCACTTTACAAAAGTCCCAATGGTTTATTTTTGCTTTTGTTTCCCTTGCCTCAGGAAACGTATCTAGAAAGAAGTTATGACAGCCAGTGTCAAAGAGGTTACTATCTGTGTTCTCCTCTAGGATTTTTATGGTTTCAAGTCTCACATTTAGCTCTTTAATCCATGTTGAAATTTATTTTTTTGTGTACAGTGTAAGAAAGTGGTCCAGTTTCACTTTTTTGCATGTTGCTGTCCTGTTTTCCCAACTCCATTTGTTGAAGACACTGTCTTTTTCCCATTGCATATTCTTGCCTGCTGTGTTGAAGATTAATTGGCCATATAGTTGTGGGTTCACCTCTGGGTTTTCTATTCTGTTCTATTGATCTAGGTGTCAATTCTTCTGTCAGTACCATACTGTTTTGATTTTTACAGCTTTGTAATATAACTTGAACTCTGAAATGGTGATGCCTCCACCTTTGCTTTTCTTTTTCAAGGTTGCTTTGACTACTGGGGGTCCTTTGTGGTTCCACACAAATTTTAGGATTATTGGTTCTAGTTCTGTGAAAAATGCTGTTGGTATTTTGATAGGGATTGCATTAAATCTGTGGATTGCTTTGGGTAGTATACATATTTTAAAAATATTTGTTTTTCCAATCTATGAGCATGGAATGTTTTTCTATTTCTTTGTGACATCTTCAATTTATTTCATCCATGTTTTATAGGTTTCAGAGTACACATCTTTTACCTCTTTGTTTAGGTTTATTCTTGGGTATCTTACTGGTTTGGGTGCAACTTTAAATGGGATTGATTCCTTAACTTATCTTTCCACAGCTTCATTCTTGGTGTATAGAAATGCAATAGATTTCTATACATTGCTTTTGTACCTTGTGACTTTACTGAATTCATTTACCAGTGCTAGTAGTCTTTAGATGGAGTCTTGAGTTTTCTATCTAGAGTATCATGGTATCATGTTGTCTGCGAGTAGTGAAAGTTTGACTTCTTTTTTGCTGATTTGGATGGCTTTTATTTCCTTTTGTTTTTTGACCGCTGTGGCTAGGACTTCCAGTACTATGTTAAGTAACTGTGGTAAGAGTAGACATACCTGTCTTATTCCTGACCATGGAGGAAAACCTCTGTTTTTTTCCCATTGAGGATGATATTAGCTGTGGGTTTTTCATATATGGCCTTTATTATGTTCAGATATGGTCCCTCTACATGTTGAGGGTTTTTATCATGGATGGATGTTGTACTTTGTCAAATGCTTTTTCTGCACTTCATCTATTGAAATGATCATATGGTTCTTATCCTTTATTAATGTGGTGTATCATATTGACTGATTTGAGAATGTTGAACCACCCTTCCAGCCCAGGATAAATCCCACTTGATCATGGTGAATGACTGTTTTAATGTATCATTGAATTCATTCTAGTGAGAGTTTCTGCGTCCATATTCAAAAGGATATTGGCCTCTAGTTCTCTTTTTTAGCAGGATCTTTATCCAGTTTTCATATCAGGGTAATTCTGGCTTCATATAACCACTTTGAAGTTTTCCATCCTTTTCTGTTTTTTGGATTAGTTGAGAAGAGAAGGTGTTACTCTTGTTTTAAAAATATTTGGTAGAATTCTCCTATGAAGCCATTTGGCCCCGGACTTTTGTTTGCTGGGAGTTTTTTGATTACTGATTCAACTTCATTGCTGGTTATCAGTCTGTTCAAGTTTTCCATTTCTTTCTGTTAGAGTTTTGGTAGTTTATATGTTTGTAGGAATTTGTCCATTTCTTCTAGGTTGTCCAATTTGTTGGCACATAGTTTTCTGTAATATTCTCTTATAATTGCATGTATCTGTGGTATTGGTTGTTATTTCTTCTCTCTAATTTGTGATTTTATTTATTTAGGTCCTTTCTCTTTTTGTTAAGTCTAGTGAGAGGTTTATCAAGTGTATTATTTTTTTCAAAGAACCAGCTCCTGGTTTCATTGATCTGTTGTATTGTTTGTTTGTTTGTTTGTTTTAGTTTCTATATCATTTACTTATGTTCTGATCCTTATTATTTCCTTCTTGATGCTGGCTGTAGACCTTGTTTGTCATTCTTTTTCAGCTCCATTAGGTTTAAGCTTAGGTTGTTTATTTGTGATTTTTCTTGCTTCTTGAGGTAGACCTGTATTGCTATATATTTCCCTCTTAGTACCACTTTTGCAGCATCCCAAAGGTTTTGGATCACTTTGTTTTCCATTTTCATTTGTTTTGATTTTTTTTTGTTATTTCTTCTTTGATTTTATGGTTGAACCATTCATAGTTTAATAGCATGTTGTTTAACCTCCATGTATTGGTGGTCTTTCCAATTTTTTTTTCTTGTGGTATATTTCTAGTTTTAGAGTGTTATGGTCAGAAAAGGTGCATGGCATGATTTAAGTCTTTTTGTATTTGTTGAGGTTTGTTTTGTGACCTAATATGTGATCTATTCTTGAGAATGTTCCATGTGCACTTGAAAAGAATATGTATTCTGCTGTTTTAGGATGGAATGTTCTGAATATATCTGCTAAGTCTATCTGGTCAAATGTGTCATTTAAAGCCATTTTTTC
This sequence comes from Acinonyx jubatus, assembly GCF_027475565.1. Classification (NCBI taxonomy): domain Eukaryota; kingdom Metazoa; phylum Chordata; class Mammalia; order Carnivora; family Felidae; genus Acinonyx; species Acinonyx jubatus. Next base: position 35,812,845 of record NC_069383.1, read on the forward strand.
CTTGTTTATTTTCTGTTTAGTTGATTTGTCTATTAATGTAAGTGGGGAGTTAAAGTCCCCTACTATTACTTTCTTATTATTAATTAGTTTCTTTGTTTGTTGTCAATTGTTTTAAATATTTGGGTGCTTCATGTTGGGTGCATAAATATTTACAATCATGATATCTTCTTGTTGGATTGCCCCCTTTATGATTATATAGTACACTTTATTGTCTCCTTACAGTCTTTGTTTTAAAAATCTAGTTTGTCTGATAAAAGTATTGCAACTCCAGTTTGCTTCTGACATTCCTTTGCATGATACGTGTTTCTCCACCCCCTCACTTTCAATCTGCAGTTGTCTTTAGGTCTAAAATGAGTCTCTTTCAGGCAGCATATAGGTAGGTCTTTTTTTTTCTTTTAATCCATTCTGACACCTATGTCTTTTGATTGGAGCATTTAGTCCATTTACATTCAAAGTAATCATTGATAGATATGTATTTATTGCCATTTTATTACTTGTTTTGTCATTATTTTTAGAGATTTTCTCTTATCCCTTCTTGTCTTTGTCACTTTTGGTCTTTCCTTTGCACTTAAAGAGTCCTCTTTAATATTTCTTGCAGGGTTGGTTTAGTGTCACAAACTCCTTTAGTTTTTGTTTATCTGGGGAACTCTTGATCTTTTTCTTCTGAATGATGGCCTTGCTAAATAGAGTATTCTTGGCTACAGATTTTTCCCATTCAGCTCTAAATATATCTTGCCACTCCCTTCTGGCTTTCCAAGTTTCTGTTGAGAAATCTCCAGCTAGGCTTGTGAGTTTTTCTTTGAAAGTTAAGGACTTCTTTTGTTTTGCTGCTTTAAACATTTTTTTTTATCTCTATATTTTGCAAATTTCATTACAATATGTCATGGTGTTGGCCTGCTCTTGTTTATTTTGATGGGAGTTCTTTGTGCCTCTGGAGCTGGATGTCTGTCTCCTTCGCCCAGATTAGGGAAGTTTTCTGCTATTATTTCTTGAAATAATTTTTTTGCTCCCCTTCTTTTTCTTCTTCAGGAATTCTATAATAAGAATGTTATTATTACGTGTGATGCAGTCACTGAGTTCCCTAAATGTATTCTTGTGTTCCATAATTCCTCCTCCCTTTTGTTCAGCTTTGTTATTTTTCCGTTATTTTATCTTCTATATCACTAATTCATTCCTCTGTTTCTTCCAGCCCGCTGTTCATTGCATCAATCCTATTTCCAATCTCATTTATTGCATTTTTCATGTCTGATTGATTATTTTTTAACTCTTTGATCTCTGTAATAAGGGTCTCCCTGATGTCTTCTATTCATTTCTTAAGCCCAGTGAGTATCCTTATGATTGTTGCTTTAAATTCTCCATCAGGCATGTTATTTATATATGTGTCACTTAGATCTCTGGCTGTGGCCTTATCTTGTTCTTTCAATGGGGATAAACTCCTGCATCTTGGTATTTTGTCTAAGTCTCTGCATTCTTAGAAAGGCCAGTTATATCTCTTGCTCCTGAAAATAATGGCCTGATGAAGAGGTCATGTAGTGTCCTGGTGCTTTAGAGAGTATCTCTGGTGTTGTATCCAAATTGAAAGTTAGCTCTATATAGGTTATTTCAACCCACATGTAAGAATGCAGTTTTTTAATATGTAAATACAATTTGAAACATATTTTAGAAAACTCTGATGATCTTTTAAAGAGATCAATTGAGATTGAATTGTAAAGTATGTTAAGTGAAAGTAACATCTTTCAATTATTTTCTTTTTTTTGTTTTTTTTTTTTTTTGTTTATGTATTTTTTGAGAGACATAGAGAGACAGAGCACAAGTTGGGGAGGGGCAGACGGAGAACGAGACACAGAATCTGAAGCAGGCTCCAGGCTCCGAGCTGTCAGCACAGAGCCCGATGTGAGGCTCAAACTCACAAACTGTGAGATCATGACCTGACCTGAGCCGAAGTCGGACACTTAACTGGCTGAACCACGCAGGCGCCCTTCAATTATTTTCAATTTCAAAAATTTTAAATTGGGAATTTGGTGCTAAACAAATATATTTTACAATGTTTTTAAAGTTTAGTACTAATTACATTAATAATATTACATGATTTCCAATTGTGCATTAATTCATATATGTTAATGAGACTTTTTCCAAATAAAAATTACCCATTTCTCTTCATAAAAACTAGACTCTTATTTAAATCCAGAGACCATAGCATCTTACCTTTGATAATGTTTTAACCAATACCCATTATGAAGCAAACGGAAAATTCTATACAATTAAATAACACTATTCTCTACAGTTAGCTTCCTTCTGAGGTAGAATTAATAATGATTCTGATGAATATTTCCCTATTAATACAAATTGTGTTATCTAAAAGATACTTTCTAAAGGTACAAAATGTTATCAACTACAAATGGTCATTGGTTAATAATGACAGTACTAAGAGTTTATCAGATGCAATTGGGGTATGGTTTCTTAAGAAAAATTAATTATAAAAAATAAAACCACTCTATGTCAAATTTATATTAAATCACCATTTTATTTCCAAAAATGTCAATAATAAATGTCATTATTATTATCATTTTGAAATGAATGTTTTAAAGTCACTTCATCTTCATACAGTTGTTAATACATCAGAGTTTACTGACCTCAGAAACACTTTTATTCATTTTTGGCAAATCCTGTTGGTGTATACAGGATACAGGATTTGTATAAAGGATATACTAGTTATTTGGCCACTGTATTATATTTCAAAATTAATAATAGCAGTATTACTTATGAATTAGAACATTAAAACAAGTGTGCTTTAGCTTTCTGGTTTCTAGTAGCAACTGTATGGAAAATAAAACCAAATTTCAAAAATTCAAACACACAACTTTTATTGATTTTTGGTGTATCAGTAGGACACAGTACATTTGTAATACACTCTTAAAAGATGTCAGTGCTGGTGCACTTATTTGTCAAATAGATTCTCACATTAAAAAAAAAATGCCACTGCAATCAAAAAGATCCAAATCAACACTTTATGAGGTTTTATGACAATTATTTTAAAAGGTAGTTTTGAGGGGCACCTGGGTGGCTCAGTCGATTAAGCATATGACTTTGACTCAGGTCATGATCTCGTAGTTTGTGGGTGTGAGCCCCACATTGGGCTTTGTGCTGACAGTTCAGAGTCTGGAGCCTTCTTCAGATGCTGTCTCTCTCTCTGTCTCTCTCCGTCTTCTCTGTCTCTCTCTCTGCCCCTCCCCTGTTTGCACTCTGTCTCTCTCTCAAAAATAAATAAGCACTAAAGTAAGTAATAAAAAAAATAATACACAAAAGTTAGTTTTGAAAATGGGGCACTTCAGGGGCGCCCGGGTGGCTCGGTGGGTTAAGCGTCCGACTTTGGCTCAGGTCATGATCTCACAGTTTGTAAGTTCAAGTCCCATGTTGGGCTCTGTGCTGACAGCTCAGAGCCTGGATCCTACTTCAGATTCTACATATCCCTCTCTCTATGCCCCTCCTCAGCTTATGCTCTGTCTCTCTCTCTCTCTCTCTCTCAAAAATAAACATTAACAAAAAAATTAAAAATAAAAGAAAAGCGGGTCATTTCTTCCTGCAAGAAAAAACTATTACCCAAAAGCTTTCAAACATTATAAATAACATGGACTTCTATAACATTAAGAAAGATAGTTATTTTATTCCAGTGTGATTTATATCCTTAACTTTTAAAGTGCATTTAAAGCTTAATTAAGTTGGAATTTAACAGGCTCTCATGTCTTAGATATAGTACTAGAAGAAGTAGACCAGTAAATTCAACTTTAATTATAATAAGGAGAGGATGTTCCAGGGCTGCTTTATTGTTTTTTTAAAAAGCACATCTAATTTAATTACATTAAACTGTCCCATTTATTATAATCCTAATTATAGATTTGTTCATTCATTTAGAAAATATTTACTGAACAACTACTATGTGTCCAGCACATGTTAAAGCACTCTTGAGACATGGCCACTGATTTCAAAGCATTTATGTATTTTGTTAAGGAGACAAGATATATAGATATGAATGGTTTTATAAACGCAGTATCAAGTGCCAAATGAATGAGAGCAATATCAAATACAGGGGAACCTTAATAAGGGAAGGATGTCATCCAGATGAAATGGTCATGATTCATAAAAATTATGAGTCTTGAGTTGGGTTATATGGATAGGGTTGAAAAACAAAAATACCCCATGTTGGGGACTAGCATATTCAAACTTCCTGAAGCAAATTTTATTTCAGATATACTAAGTAGAACTGAACACATTATTAAAAAGTTTGGAATTAATCTATAAATATGTTGGAGACTTTCAGATTTTTGAGCAAAGTATTAAATATCATGAAAGTAATAGTTTAAGATGATACAGGTGATAGGCAAGATTGGAGAGTAAGGACCAAAACCCAAACCGGAAGCATGGAGATAAGCTGTATAACAACCCAGACCTGAAGGAATGAATTGCATGGCAGTGGAACTGAAGGGTGGAATTATTGATATTCTGATAGAAAATGTAGCCTAGTGGCTGTTTCTTTAAGGAGCCGGGGTAAGTGCAAAAAAATATAGGATAATCATGCCAGCCCGATTGAGTGGAAAATATGTAAGAGATAGGTAAGGAAAAATAAGAACTAATTTGGGGGAGAAAATGATGTAATATCTACAAAGTTTCCATTTAGTCCATGGAATTCAATTTCTAAAGATGTCTGTGATCTCAGAAGTCTATCACCTGAAACTTTCGCAACACAGCAAATTTTACATAATCATGGGGACGGGAAAAAGTAGAATAAAAAACTCTGGATAAGAAATTTCAGTCTAGGATGTTAAAATTCTTTTCTATCATAAATTTTACAAAAATTATCTGTGAGAGACAACATTAAAGCTATGTCTATATTGGTTTGACTATTTTTGCCTATTGATTAACCAATAGTCATTTGTTTTCTTTTTTCTTTAACTCTTTTCTCATAAACTGATGTTTCAACTTGATGTACCAAATTGATCATATGTGCCAGTGAGGTGTAAACACAGTTATTTATTTATATATATGTATCTATATATATGTGTCTATATAGACACATATATATATATGCGTGTGTGTGTGTGTGTGTGTGTATTTAATGATACATATATATGTTTAATGTTTATTTTTGAGAGACAGAGAGAGAGAAAATGAGCAGGGGAGGGGCAGAGAGAGAGAAGACACAGAATCTGAAGCAGGCTCCAGACTCTGAGCTGTCAGCACAGAGCCCAATGCAGGCAGGCTTGAACCCACGGACCATGAGATCATGACCTGAGCTGAAGTCAGAGGCTTAACCGACTGAGCCACCCAGGCACCCCTAAAGTATTTATATTTATATGTGCTTCTTCTATACATTAAGTTAAGAGTAGGTGATATGGAGAACAACAAAGCAACACTATTTTCCAAAAGATTAAAAGTGAGAGACAAAAAGACAAACCTCTGAGAATGTTGGTATATTCTATTTCATCACAATCAAGATACACTTTTTCCACACTCTCATGTTTATATTTTCCAAACATACAGAACAACATGAAGCTTTAATGCCAATCCAGGAGGGATTAGATTGGTAAGAAAAATTTTTATGGAAAGAGTGATCAACGTTCTACATATTTCCTAGAACCTCAAATTACCTTCAGTAGAAAACCAAAATCTGGCCTAACTGAGCAAACTGCTACTTTTAGTTTTTAAAAAAGAAAACAAAGAATACAGAATTATAATTTTGAAAACTAAATTCTAACGACAATTTTTACTAGCCTCTATAAGATGGAGAGGATTCACCTGTTAACATTGCTCAAAGAATGGAGTAAGACTTCTGGGCTAACTGCCAATGCCTATTAGAATGATTTTCCCTTCAATCACTAGTTCAAGCATGCATGATATCGCAATGCAAAAATAGCAGCACAACAAGTAGGAAATTCAGGACAATCCCTCCCTCTTGATCCTCCTGTTATATTGAGTACTAATGGGATTTAATTTCTGGAGTACTGCATGTAGTTCTGGGACCCTGCCAGCTAGGAGTAATATGTGACTAAGAAACTAGGGCAATCAATGGGGAGTAAGTTAAAATCAGAACCCAAGCCAAACTGACTCCTCTTTTGGAACAGGCCTGGAACGTTTTCAAGATTAAACATCAATAAAAGCAGAAAACTTCTCAGATAAGGGGACTACCAGGGATACAGCCCAAGCCTGACGAGCTAAGGGGTTACATAACTTCTAAACATATAATTTTGATACACACAATCTTTATCTGAGATGAATTGCAAAGAATAGTCCTAGTATGAGTTAACCTAAGCCAGGGGATCAGGTATTCTTGAAAGTTTCCTCGAGGGGCTTGAACTTGGCTTTAATAAAGGCAGAGAAGCAGGGTGCTAACTGCTGAGAGGCAGTAGAGAATAGTGAAGTGTACATTAATGCCCCATCTTTCCTCACTTCTGATTCTTTAGGATGATACAGGTTGTTCTTCTGAGGGGAGAATCTTTACTTGCCCCATTCCTCTAGCAGAGGCTATTTGAATCTGTCACACTCTGGAGTACATTTCTTGGCTTGTTTTTGTAATTCTACATTGATGCATACATCTCCTAGACTCTGACTGTTTATTGTGACCCAATGTTTATTATAGTTAGGCTGGGTATACAGGATTAGATACTATCAACATTTCTCAGGTCTGGTTAGGTTATAAACAGAGATTTAAAGGTCCTTAAGCTTTTGAAAGATTACCAAAAAATACAGCTAATTTTTTTCTCTGTAATTGTTTGTAAAATAACTTTAAAAAGAGGTACACGTCATTTAAACTATGGATATGATGGAAAGGGGAGGTGGTAGAAAGCTTATCTATAAAACTCCAAGATAAAGATGTTAATTGTAATTTTGTATCTGTGCAATGACTAAGGTTAGTGTCCTATTTCAAACTTGTTATTGAATTAAAATAATCTATATCAACATATCCTCAGAGTTGGAAAGAAAATTAGATTATGAATAAAAGGTTGTTTCCGACAACACTTACAGATTCATCCACAAGACATGAAATGCTTTCGTGTAAGTTTTACTTTTCATTATTAGATAAAGTTAAATTAATTTTCAACCACAATCATTATCCAGAGCTAGAGAATACTGGGAGTTAAAAGTTTTATCCACATCCTGGTATTTACTTGGAGACTTACAAATGTGTACAGTGATTCTCTAATGATCACTGTCAACTCTCTGGAGCAATTTCTCATAGGTGGGCCTATGACCCTGGGTATCAAAAAGATCATCATGACCAGCCTTTTTCCAAGTACTGCCAAAAAGTGTATACATCTACATTTATGCCTATGTTTATTACTATATACACATGCATTGTATATATAGTATATACTACAAGCATTTTGACATAAAGACCATATAAGAAAATAAATGTATGATATAAGGAGATATGTAGCAAATTTACGGGAGACAAATGGAATAGTAAGTAACAGTGTAGGTTTTGAGGTCAAAACGCCTGGATATGAATCTATGCTTTACCACTTAGAATATGGTAACTTCCTACCACTTAGGAAGGTTAATCACTCATCCCAACTGACTCATCTGCAATTTAGGGAATATACCCACTCTTACCCTCAGGTTATTGTGAGCATTAAATAAATTAATACACAAAAAATACTTAAAACATCTCTTAGAATAAAGAAGTCAATAAATATTGTAAGATGATGATGACAATGATGTAGAGGAGGAGGAGGGAACAGGTGAAACAAAGGTCACCCTTGGCAAGAGTTCAAATGGGTGTTCGTTACTTTGAGGCAGACAATGATAAAAAACACAAAACCAAAACTTAAAAAACAATGGGGGGGGGCTATCAACCTTTTCCAGCTGTCTTGAATTCAAGTTTGAGGAAGACACATAACTTGGTGGTAAAGTGACCAAGATTCTCTTAAATGTGACTTTATTATTTACTGCTGATTAAAATCCAAAAGTTAATAAGAGGATATTATTCCTATGGCAAAAACTAGGGAGAGACGTAGATTTCATTCTAATTTGAATATGAAATAACTGAAGGCAAATGAAAGAATTTAGTAATATTCAGAATGACCAAAATATTGTGGCTGAAAATAAGGACAATCCCATCAGTCAGATAGAAGGTCTAATGCAAACAAGGGACAAGCTATTAGGCAACTCACGAAGTAACAGTTAGTAAATTACTGTGGTAACCCATAGGACACTAGTGGTAAAATGTTTATTTCTGATCTTCTAAGAAAACTTTTCTATGTAGATTTGTTTCTGACTAAATTATAAGGCAACAACTTTACAAAATCTTACCTATAAGGCCTTCCATCTAAGATTTTATAATTAAAATAATTAAAATAATTTCATTTTTCTTTTAATTTCTCTACCAATATTTCCCAAACTGTGCTCCCATATACAGGAATATCTACTAGCTAAGACTCCTCTGTTGGGGAATAAAAGCATAATTTTCACTGTGAAAACCTTACCATGTTTTCTGTGAGATTTTCCCGAGAAAATCTATTGGTATACCTTGCTGATGTCAGACCACAAGGATACTTCTTAAGTACTATTTGCAGTGATGCCCAGGACTCATAGATCCTTACAAATAGCCTACTTTTTTTTTTTTTTTTTTTTTACAAAATCCAATTGTATTTTCAAAGAGATAAAACCTAGCAGTGGCAGGTGGGGGAACAATACTGTAAATTTGTTTAGAAAGGAACAAGTCCATGTTTACAAAAGAAAAAAATATTAATCGGCGTCTACTTTTCTGTTTTGTTTTACTTAGAAAAAGAAAGAAGCCTTATTGTTTATGATGGATTTTTAAACTAGTCACTGTAGCATACAAAACAGCAGAACATAGGATGCCTGGGTGGCTCAGTCGGTTAAGCCTCTGACTTTGGCTCAGGTCATGATCTCACAGTCCGTGAGTTTGAGCCCCTGTGTTGGGCTCTGTGCTGACAGCTCAGAGCCTGGAGCCTGCTTCAGATTCTGTGTCTCCCTCTCTCTCTGCCCCTCCCCTGCTCATGCTCTGTCTCTCTCTGTCTCAAAAAAAAAAAAAAATGGGGCACCTGAGTGGCGCAGTCGGTTAAGCGTCCGACTTCAGCCAGGTCACGATCTCGCAGTCCGTGAGTTCGAGCCCCGCGTCAGGCTCTGGGCTGATGGCTCAGAGCCTGGAGCCTGTTTCCGATTCTGTGTCTCCCTCTCTCTCTGCCCCTCCCCCGTTCATGCTCTGTCTCTCTCTGTCCCAAAAATAAATAAACGTTGAAAAAAAAAATTAAAAAAAACCAAAAAAAAACAAAAAAACAGCAGAACATGGCTAAACACTACTTTGGAACTTGGTTTGTTCCCCTAGAAGAAAATTTCTAAATGCTTACTTGAGGATATAGATATATTAATCTTCTATTTTTTAATGTTTATTTATTTATTTATTTATTTTTGACAGAAGAGACAGAGAATCCAAGCAGGTCCTGCTTGGGACAGAGCCCGACATGGAGCTCGAAATCACAGAACTGTGAGATCATGACCTGAGCCTAAAGCAAGAGTCCGATGTTAACTGAGCCACTAGGCGCCCCAATCTTCTATTTTTATGTGATGTGATACTGATCCACAACATTTTACAAAATACAGCCTAATTCCGTAAATGGGGGAAGGGAGAAGCACAGACAAGTCACCAAAGTATCACACTAAAAGTAGTGATGGGTAGGTTCATTTACAAAGAGAGAAGACAGGAAGGTCAATAAAAAGGCATATAGATCTATATGTCTATATAAGGGTCTATGTGCCTTTTTTATTGATCTATCAACGTTGCATCCAGGGTTATCACTGCTATTCATATTTATTCCCTTGTGGCCACACCTAGCAGAACCCTACTGAATCAGGTCTAAATGCAAGAAGACAAAGCACAGCGTTGAGAGTCATGCCAACTTAAAACCTCAAATGTGGTATGAATTACTGATCCATTGATGACATGAGTTCACTCTCACCTTTCTTGGGAAGAGCATAAAAAAGATAAACTAGACCCAGTCCTTCAATTCTCAATAATGTCAACTTTTCCATATGACCATAACAATCAATTCTTCATCCCTCATTCATGTATTTATTTAAATTCCTTCTGAATCTATTCTCAAGTTGGGCCATAATTCAAAATAAGTTTTGTAATCACCTGTTTAATAATAAAGATTTTTATTTATTTGGCTATAAAAGAGACCCAGGATGCCAAAAAAGGTTCAGGTATTATGGAATTTGGTGAGATCCCCCATCAACATATTTATATCACTCATTATTATGGGCTATGGTAACATATCTTTGGCTCAGTCTCCATCTTTATAAAAGTCTCTCTAGCATCTTAATAATGTTAGCTATTTTTCCTTAGATGCTCTTCATTTTAAAAAATGTTTTACTGTATTTCCTTCTTGAGGTCTGCCAACTGCAATACCTCATAAATGTCTAGGTATAAATATACTGTGGTTTTAGAACTCAGGATACCTGTTTCCCTTAGAACCCTTCCCATTGAGACACAGAAGATTTTTAGAAGTACTTTGGGCCAGTGTCTTTCAGAAAATGACTGGCAGATTATCTTCTATCTTAATTAAGGTAAGCAGATGCAAGTTTCTCCCCCCAATCCCGTCCCCAATCCCCCCACAGGTCTATGCTTGTTTTGAGTATATTTATTATTTTTAACCTATGAACATTTTTCTGACATTATTTCTGTATGTTTAGTGTTTTTCCTACTAAGAGGTGCTTCATGGAAATACAGTTCCCCTTATTCTGTGATAAGGTACAGTTCAGGCCTTTTAAAAATATACTTGTCACAGAATACTGAGAGGATTAACTAAAGAAAAACCTCTAGCTCTTTATTATTAGGAATAAGAAGTGTTAAATGCTGAGCAACACTCTGGTGTATGCTAAAAAAAAAAAAAAATACCCAACTTTCCCAACAATCCTGGAACAAAACTGGCTGTGAGGTACAATCTATTATATTAAATTGTCAAGAAGTTATGCGATTTGATTTTTTAAAATCTATTTAATCACAATGAAGATATATGTTTTGAGTCATGTCTTTTAAACTCTCTGGGCCTCAGTTTTCCTATTTAAAAATTAAAGGGAATTAGCTAGACATTTTTTAAGCATTTAGAACAGATGCTTCTAATCTGATTTTTGAATGGAAATTTAAGATCTCTTTTCTCTTCCAAATCTCTTCTTCTGAAAATTGTGCAAATATCAAAAATTTTTTCAAATATTAATGGGAAATTATTCTTGCTATTTTAAGCAGTCTATGTGACTTTTAAATATTCTCAATATATCTTACTTTGAAGGCACCAAGACAGACATTTCTCTTCAATTTCTTTGGGATAACGCAAAACAAACAAACAAAACAAAAATTATTTCATTTAATTTCTCTTATAGTCATGTTCAGAAGACCTTTTTTTAAATTTTTTTTAACGTTTATTTATTTTTGAGACAGAGAGAGACAGAGTATGAACGGGGGAGGGGCAGAGAGAGAGGGAGACACAGAATCAGAATCAGGCTCCAGGCTCTGAGCCATCAGCCCAGAGCCCGATGCAGGGCTCGAACTCATGGACCGCGAGATCGTGACCTGAGCTGAAGTCGGACACTTAACCGACTGCGCCACCCAGGCGCCCCCAGAGGACCTTTATAGTAAGATCCATTCTGCCTATTTCTGGTTATCACAGAGACATACAAAGGGGCAGATACATCTACATAGAACTTCCATTCTTTTACATTTATGCGGCCTTGCCTATTTTCAAATGAAAAATGACTTAAAACTTGACATCCAAACCTAGAACTGTGATGTCACAAGCTGTTCAGAGCTTATGGAGGACTTCATTAAAATGTAAAGACTGAAGATTGTAAAATTGTTGGTAACCTCTGACCTGCAAAATTGATGCATGCTTGTGGACAAATAACAGGCACGTTCTTAAATATTAAAAATAAATATATGATGCATTCTACACGACTTGAATATTGATTTCTAGTGCTCTATGAGCATATGAAAAGTGAATAAATGACTGAACAAGTGAATGGAGGATGGATGGATGCATGTTTTATCGTGGTCTGAAGGTCTTGCCTGAGTTAGATAATAGGGAGAAAAACCAGTTTTCATGCTCACTTTGTTGGGCTCAAACAAACAGGACTCATTTCTGAAAGGTTATATTTTCAAGTTTCTGATAATTCTTTTCAGAGCAAGTACCCCAGTCACCTCACCAGTGACTTATTCATATGCCCTTAAAGCAAGTGAAAGATAATAGAGTGGGAAACGGAGTATCAAAGCAAACCAAGAGATGTTGGTTTGGAAGAAATATCCGAATATATGATAGACTAATGGGCAAAAAGGCTCAAGCAATGCCATTATGTGGATAAATAGCAGATTACCTGCACATATTGGAAAACTCCCTGAATATTTAATTGTAAAATTATGGCAGCAACAAGGTCTGTAGTGGTTTATAGCAGATCTTTTGGTAAAAATTCCCTAACCAACAACCACTAAATCTTATATATTGTTACTGATCATGTGCTATTTTCTAGGATTTTCAATTGGGTTGAAGTGTAAGCTTTAGTTTATTTGAAATCAATAAAAATAAATCAGAGTCTGAGTTTAGCTGTAACTGGTTTACAATGAGAAGAATAGCCCTGTGAGAGATAGGGCATTTGTTATGCTACACGTATAGAGAATTTATATGGGTCTAATATTAAGCCATAGAAAAGTTTTTCTAAACAAATTCATTTCATTGATGTGCATGGCCTCTCAGTGAATATTTGTATTAGCTGAAGTAAGATGGTAGCCATAGTGTAGATTTGAGTATTTTAAAAGCAATTCTGAGAATCCCGGTCATATGTTTTGGACTTTATTTAAAGTTATTGGGTAACCAACACACTAGAGTCTGCTGTTATGTTATGGAATTTGTCACATGTACAGAATGCATTGCACAGTTCCACTATCAGGTGTCACAGATGCTATTACTCAATCTCTACATCAGAAAGATGAAGTTTACATACGTGCATAAGAGAGAGTGGTGAAAAAGGGTGGTGAAAATGTGCGGGGTCTGTAGCTTCTCAAGCAGAACACTGCAGGCCTGCAATGATGCAGACAGGGCTATTGATGTGGCTCAGGGAAAAGACAGCCAGTGTTTGGGGGGTGGGTGTGTGTGTGCGTGTATGTGTATGTGTGTGTGTTGTTTGGGGACAGGCTATCAGGTACTGTTTAATCATGCATAATTACTGCTCTAGACTTAAAGCTGAAGTAAAATTATTGGCTCTGAGAGGTGTTTTTGACTTAGACCTACAGTTCTGGCTGAGATGGTGTCAGAACTGTGAGGAGAAAGACTTGCCAGCATCTGTCACATGAATCCCAGATGCTACCATGGTGGTGGTTCTTGTGGTTTGGAGTCATTTCAATGTATGCAAGGGAGGGCTCCCTCTTTGGCAAGTGATTTGGAAAGGGAGGGCAATAAAACTGTCTGCATTCATTTTGGGTACAGATAAGAGGCATTTCTTCACAAGAAGCTTTTTAAGGTTGTGGGCCTAATTTTCCTTCTAGGAGAATTTAAGTTTAACTAAACGTCAAACTAGATTTTTGAGTATATCCGTTACACTAGTGTCACCTGTGTTAGAATAAGATAGCTCTTAAGAAGTAGACCATGCATTCCTTCCCACTGTGGCCTCTACAGCTCTGCTCAGGGCCGCTTTCTCAGACTTTTGTGTCTACTGCTTTATCTCGGCTCTGGTACCAAGGTTTTGGGAGCGAATCTCTCCTCTGTGTTTGGATCAAGTAATGGGGGGCTATATTTAAGCTACTGAATCTAAAGGCAGGAAATGGATATTCAGTTTTGCAGACCAGTATCATCCAGACAAAACCTAGGTAGAAATCTTTTCAAATTCTATATGACACAGACCTAGATTTGAATCCCTGTTTCACATTTAGTAACTGTTAATAAACTTGAGACTCAGTGTCTCAAACAATCCAAGCTTGGCCTTTCTGGGGTTAATATGAAGATGGAATATAATATGACTACAGAGCACCTAGCATAATGCCTGGTATCGAGGGTAATAGTTTTCCTTGTTTACCTCTATTTTCTTCTACCATTCTATTACCAAGTGTTGAGCATCCCTGTGGAGGCTTACATGACATCTTTCCATCTACACGCACGCACGCACACACGCACACACACACACACACACACACACACACACATTTTTACTGGTAACTCAGAACATTTGTAATTTAAGAGAGAGCATTGGATCCTAGAGAATTAGAAAAAGGAAAACCTTATCTAAGCAAAATCTGATGAGAAGAAAAATTTAAAGTCCCAGTATTAATCTATGAATGATATAGTAGTGCCATTTCAAACTCCCATTTTAAAGAGTTTATGAAACAAGCCAGTAAAGATTCATTTTTTTTACAAACTTGCTTTACATGAAATGTTCAATATGAAGTTATTTACTGTGCTATTTTTAACATATTTAACAATTTTTTGCTAGGTCTTTTAAAGTTTTTTGACTTTATCAGTTCAAGGGGCTTCATCTATCTTAACACTCCATGCATATACCATAAAGAAGCCAAGATTACAGATCTTAGTAAGCCTGACTACGCATGAGCTGTTTCAGCAAATCATATCCCAAACAGCAGGGTAGTCATTGTATAGTGTACAGACAGGAAAAGCTGTTCACCACTAGAACAGAATATGGCTTTGACATACAATAAGCTAATTACAAGTTAGAATAAAATAAGTCCTAAGGAAAGGAGCAAGCAATTGTTGTAGGACAACAATAAGTTTAGTAATAAATTCTAATAGGAAATGAAAGGGGGAAATCAGAGGTTTTTCACAAGGAGGGTAATACTCACAAGGCCTTTCTAATATTTAGAAGTGAGATTTTTTGATAAAGAAAAAATACAAGACTAAGGCAGGGCATCCTGGACCTAAAAGCAGATCAACAAAGACAGAGATATAAAGGTATGTATGTAATGGTTTGATTAGCTGTTGTGGAGTGTGATGTGGTGATGGGAAATGAGATCTGAAAGACAGGCTGGGCACTTATCAATGGGGGACTGATTGGGGATAGAAAAGCACTATTCTCGAGATTCAAAAGCTCCCATCACCCAAAGACAATCATTCAATCAGTCTTTCTCATGTTGAGCGAGCATCACACTTTTCACTTATTTATTAATTTTTGTCGGCTAATGCGCCATATTAGACACTGTACTTAATTGTGGGGAAGTACACTGCAGAATGACTTTAAGATACTTAATGGAGTTAAAAAAATGTATCAGACAGACGAGACAGAAGAGAATGAGTGCTATGACAAGTGCAAACAGAGGAATGCAGAAGAGAGAAAGAGGTTAACTTGGACAGAGTGTATGTGGACCAAGGGAAAATGTCAAGGACCAATAATGTTTAAACTAAACCTTGAGAAAGAACTGGATCTTGATGACTAAAGAAAAAAATGGGGTGTCTAGGTAGCATCCTACTCTTGATTTCGGCTCAGGTCATGATCTCACAGTGTGTGAGATCAAGCCCTGGGTGGAGCTCTGTGGTGACAGCATGGAGCCTGCTTGGGATTCTCTCTCTCTCTCTCTCTCTCTCTGCACCTCTCCCATGTGCACTTGATCTCCAGATAAATAAATAAAGTTAAAAAACAGAAGAACTTTCTGGGTGGTGGAGGTGAAAGGCACAGGAATAGTAATATTTGGTCCACTTTAAGGAAAACAAAGACATAGTGAAGGACATTGACCCTTCCCTTCAAGGGAGGAACAAAAATAGGTGGGGGGAATAGGAGGTGCATGAAATATCTTTATAAAGGGTCTCAATTTGGTTTAGAGTATTAAGGAAAGCTCCCAAAGAAGGCAGTGCTTTCAGTTCAAATCTGAAAGATGGATAGGAATTAGCCTGGTATATGTTTGTGTGTATTTGGGAGGGTGGCTGTGGGCAGACAGGCAGAAAGCATTTCAAGCAGAAGGAAGAAATTTCACAGTAGAGAATAATGTAAGAAAGAAACTGTAAAGCAAGCTGGAGCTAAGAGGGCAACAAGGAGAACAAGAGAGATGTCAGAGTAGAGACACAGGCCATGTAGAGAGCCAGGAAAGAAATTTGTGTTTGTTTCTAACATTTAAAAAAGTTACCAAAAATTTCTTTCACCTGTAGGGCAGTTCACAACATGGTCCCTACAGTCAACATTGTATAGAAATTCTCTACATTTTAACTCTAAACTCCTTGCAACTAAGGATTATCTGTAATCCTTATAAATATTATAAACTCATACACTCTAATAAAGAATAATGTGTAACTGTTTTAAGTTTGATGTGATGAGGATAGCAAAACTCTGCTTTCAAAACAAAGTTTGAACAGCTTCAGGTTTTAGTAACTCAAAGCAGCAAAGACAATGAAAAGCCATAATACCTTGAGCATCACAATTACTTCCAGTATTTCAATGCCTTTTATATTTCATAAAATTATTACATCTCAATAAAATGTTTTCCTTTGGCAAATTATGTCATTAGGAAGGAAGGAAGGAAGGAAGGAAGGAAGGAAGGAAGGAAGGAAGGAAGGAAGAAGGAAGGAAGGAAGGAAGGAAGGAAGGAAGGAAAGGAGGAAGGGAGGGAGGGAGGGAAGGAGGGAGGGAGGATTATAGCTATCCCAGTTTCACACTTTTGAAAACTTCATTGCATTCGAATGTACCAAATCTGCTTCCTTTTTATCACCATCTCATCAACACATCAACTTGTAAAGTTGAGACTAAAGTCTATGATAAAGACAGACCTTAAACTTTACAGTCATGGATGTTTCCTACATTCCTGTGCATGGCAAATAGAATATAAAGTTTTTACTTTGTTTTTAAACCCTTTCTAAAACTTACCAGTAAGTGAAGGTTACCAGCAGTGAGCTCTGAGGTGATCACAGAGTCAAGAATAAGGATGAGCTGTTCAGAAAGTCCAGAAAGCAGTAAATCAAAAAAGAAAATTTCTCCTTTCTTGTTTTTCAGCAGTTCTACTCTACTCCTTTAACCTGATATATTCTGGTGGAATACTGCATACTACATAAGTGTATTTTGCCATAGTGACCTTTCTTCCTTTTGAAAATTTGCTGATAGCTTCAAAATATGTAAATGCACATTTATAAAGGGAACAATGGAAGAGGGAAGACGTAGGGGCAGCTCTGGTTCTCTGAGCCTTACACTCAGGAATTTGAGTCTGTGGTCAGGCAATGCAAGTGGCAGCATGGAACAGAAGCAGGTCACAGGACATGATGGCACCAAAGGGAGAAGGCGCAAAGAGAAACACGATCATTCCAGCTGCTAAAAGAGAGGCCAGTTGAATACTGGGGATAAAAAAAAAAAAAAAAAAAAGCTTTATTAAGTTGGGATGAGCACTGAGTGTTGTATGGAAACCAATTTGACAATAAATTTCATATTTAAAAAACAAGAATTCTTATGTGCAAAATCCAAAAGCAAAATGAACAATCTTCAACGTATTTTAGTCTTCATTATCTATACTCTTTCTTTAAATGAAATATTTATTGAGCATTTATTACATCTCAAATTGTGTCAACTGATGAGAACTGAAAGAAGAAAAATCCAGTGTTCTCAAAGAACTCACAGTAGTTTAAGAGAGATAGACATATTAAAAGATAATTTTCATACAGTGTAACATGCATTCATCATATTCTTGTGGAAGCAAAGAAGAATGATACCTAACTTGGTTGGGAAGAATTATCTGGAATTCTTTCTGAAAGAGAAAGATTTAATTGAGATTTAAATAGAATAAGGAGAGGTTCTTCCAGGTAGGGGATAGCCAGAGCAAAGACAGATACTACGGCAAGGAGTAGCATGTAGTGTGGGGAACTAGAAACAGGATGGCTGGAAACTAAGTTCTGAGTCAGGGAGTATGAAGACATCAGGCTGGGTGAGTAAGCTGGCATTAAAGCAACAAAGGAGGAGACGTTAAATAGTGTGGCTCCTACCCTGAAGATGAAGGTAAACAACTGAGGATTTTCTCCCCCCGCCTTTTTTTTAATTAAAGTATACTTGGCATACAATATTATAGTAGTTTCAGGTGTACGACATAGAGATTTGACAATTATGTATCTTACAAAATGCTCACCACAATAAGTGCAATTACCATTCGACATCATATGAAGTTATTCCAATATTATGGACTATATTCCTTATGCTTTACTTCTCCTCTCTGTGATTTGTTTATAACTTGAGGTTTGTATCTCTCAATGTCTTTCACCTATTTTGCCCATCCCTCACCCCCGAAGGTTTCCTTAAGCAAGGGAGTGATGTGAATAGGAATATATATAAACACACATACACATACACATTTGAGGGGATCAAATATGGAAGCAAAGGGACCAGGTATGAAATAACTGCAATGGTCAAGGTGAGACATGACAAAGTTCATGCTACTGGAATGGTGGCTCCTACATACCTGAATTTGGTGCCGGATTGGATGGGCATAGGCAATGATTATGGGCAATGATAGAGAAACAGTCATCAAAGATGACTCCGAGGTTTCTAGAACTTAGAGGATTTTAGGCCAGAAACTATTCTGGGGAAACATAAGATGTTCAATTTTATAAATGATCCATTTAAATGTTTTATTTATTTATTTTTGAGAGAGAGTGAGAGCAGGCAGGGGAGGGGCGGAAAGAGAGAGAGACGGAGAATCCGGAGCAGGCTCTGTGCTGTCAGCATAGATCCCTACATGGCGCTTGAAGTCAAGTTCAAGTCACGAACTGCGAGATCATAACCCGAGCCAAAGTCAGATGCTTAACCAACAGAGCTACCCAGGCACCCCTATAAATGATGCATTTAAAGTGCCAACTACCATTAATGGAAAATGTCTCGTAAACAGCTGTAATAAACTAGAATGAAGCTTTGTGTAGAGATCACAACTTGGAAATAGAAAAGTTTGGGTCACTGACTCATGTGTAAGAGGAAGCTGACACTGTGAGGGTGGATGAAATCACCTGTGGATAAGCCCTGGATTGTAGAAAAGAGCAGTAGACTGAGGACAGTGCTCTGGGGAGGAGGACATTTCATAAATGGGCAGAAAAAGAGGAGCCACTAAAGGATACAGAAAACAAACAGCCTGAGGCGAATAAAGAGCACCAGGAAAGGAAAGTGTTCTGAAAGCCAAGAGTGAAGGAAGGGATCCAAGAAAGGCCCTCCAAAACACACTGATTCCAAAAGTTAACGTTTTCTGACACTTTACTGCTAGTGCTTTTAAAAATGACGATGTGAATAATAGGCGAAGAGCTTTTGTTCACAAATTCCTTTTAACTCTTCTAATTTTTAATTTCTTTATTCTCTTATTCCCATACTTCTCATGCCCCCAAGGTATGAGTTATTGAGGGGTATTAAACATGATTATCCTTTTCTAACAACAGAGTTAGTAAATAACAACAAAGAAGGTGGTAAGGGGAGGGAGGTGTAAATGAGAGACATTGAAGTATCTCCAAATGATATGTGGAAAGTAAACCATATTTGGGCTTTGTTTCCTTTATTTCAAATTTGATTATTCAGTTCATAGCTTATCCTCACTCTTCACTTTTCTTTCCTTCTGATGCTCACTTTAAGCAATTTTGGAGTTTGTTGGCACTTCTTTAGGGACAAGTCAGGAATAAAAAAAAATAAATTCAATTCAAGCAATATACTTATGTAAATGGTGCTTATATTTTTATATGAAAACTCAAAGCCAGATATTCAAAATGAGTATCACGTTTGTTTTGACTGCCGACCCAAAGCAGACCACCACCACTACTCCTTCTAGTAGTAGCCAAGCATAACAAGAAACATAAGCAACCAAAAAACCACACATAAAACAAATCCTAAGGAATGTATGCAGAAGCTAAATAAACAGTGGAGGTCACCAAACACATGCACTGTCAGGAAAAGGGGAAAGAAATCTACGGAAAAAGAGAAACCACCTGCCAATTTCAAATAATTCAACTCCAAGAACTGACTGTGGTGAGTCTACTTGCTGATCCTAGACAGTCACCACTCAGACTTTCTGGGCTTTGAACATTAGCAATAACAATCTCGAATTTCATGCAGTGCGGAGCTTAGCACACAGGTGTTATAATCACAATTTCAAGTCTGAAAATGTCCTTGCCCTATTTAGAAAAAAGTGAGCTGTTTGTGATGTTCTGAATTGGGGAACAATGAAAAAAGAAAACCTTAAGCTTGAGTCTTTGTGCAATTTATGTCAAATATCTCTATTGCTTCTGCAGAATTACATTTGAAGTGTATAGCAGCTCATTATCTAGCAACTATCCCTATAATATGGAAAGAAGTAAGAATCTGACTGCAGTTTTGCAGGAGTCTCAACATATGTGTACGATCTTAAGAATCTTCAGTGATACCTGAGGTTTATAAATCCAAGGCAGAGCCTGGGACTAAACCTATCTACTAAGTTAAGACCAGCATCAAGGACGTTCTCGGGTATTACAGTACAAGTTTTAGCTGGGAGGGCAAAAGACCAGAGCTTAAAGATTTATAAGAATCTCTAATAATGTCTCAGGCAAGGTCAAAATAACTGAACTGAGGTGGGATGAGGTCGTGACAAGGATATAGGCATAGGAACAGAAAATCTGGGAGGTTGTTGATACTTAGACTTCTGCGCAAAGAAGAATTTTGTGCTGACAATGCTCCTGGGCTAAAACTATCTTGAAGCTACTTACCTAACTGGATTCCTGGGGACTGAAGTCTCTGAGGCAGAGATCAGTCATGAGAATAAAAGGCAAGAGAAAGCAATAGCTGAAGAGGTGGTTTGGTGGACAAGCTTCCAGGATAACTTGGGAAATGGATCTCAGGCAGAATTCTAGTTACATACACTGGGCACGTGTGAGGACTGTAGCTTGGGGAACTACCAAGGGTTACTTTATCAGATTGGGACTCGAGAAGGAAGTGAGCTGAGATCTAGGATGCAGGATGGGAGCCCTGTGCATTATATTTGAAATTCCAGCCTAGATAAGGGTTGCAATAAATGTGATTTGTGTATAATTTGAGTGTCTAAAAGCTAATGCTTCCTGGGTCAGCTTGTTGGGGTGGTTCTTACTAAGGGTTAGCATGGGCCACAAGAGATTAGGGAGAAGGTAATAACTCCTAGGAAAGCCTACGTATTTTCTTCTCTCAACACTACCATTAGGTCTGGCACCATTCAAGGGCTTAGTCATGAAGAACAAGGAAGGGGGAGGGTAAAATGAAGTTAGAACATGGGCTGGTAACCCAAATGACAAAAACACCCCACCACTACCACTACCAAAGGTATTAATCATCTTCAAGACTTTGCCATAGAATAATTTTAATGTAAAATTAGAAAGAATGGTATGTTAGATAGTCTATTCATCTTTGTGCCATTTGCAACTGTTCCACAGATATCTCCATTAATTGAATATTCAAGTTTTCCCGGAACACCAGAGTGACAAAGACCTCACTCCTTTAAAAGACCTCACTCATTCCACTCACTGGAATGCTGAGTTAAAACATTCTTCTTTAAAATGAATTCAACTGTATCTCTTTGAAACTTAGATTTACTAGTCCTCATTCTATCCCATGGAATGAAACAAAATAGATTCTAATCATTATCATTCTAAAAAGTTCTTCTGCATTCTAGTCATTGTCTTATGAATGCCCTCCAACTTGTCTAGACCCCTCCTAAAATCTGTTAATTAGGCATATTCCAATCTAGTGAGCAAAGATTAGAAAAGAAATGGTACCTCTACTATCCTTGATATAAAAGCATTAAAAAGAGGGAACTGGGTTGTCCTCCTGGGCATGTGATATTGATAACTAAGTCAGTTATAATCTTCACATCTTTTAAAAGAGTATCCACATGTTATAAAATATATGGGAGTAGTGTTGATTTTTTTAGAATGATATATGTTAAGTATTGAAACTGGAGAATTTGGAAAAGAATTAAGAAAATTTAAGTCATGTATAATTCTAGCAGGGCCTGGGCATGGAAGATGATTACTGAAGAAAAGTGGCATAGGAGAACAAACACACATGACAATTAGAAAAGAAGAAAGTGGGGGGGCGCCTGTGTGGCTCAGTTGGTTGGGTATCCAACTTCCGCTCAGGTCATGATCTAGCGGTTCGTGGGTTTGAGCCTGATATCTGGCTCTGTGCTGACAGCTCAGAGCCTGGAGCCTATTTCGGATTCTGTGTCTCCCTCTCACTCTGCCCCTCTCCCACTCGCACTCTGTCTTTCTCTGCCTCTCAAAAATAAAGAAACATAATTAAAAAATTTAAAAATAGAAAAAGAAAAGAAAAGAAGAAGGGGCACCTCGGTGGCTCAGTCAGTTGGGTGTCCAACTTTGGCTCAGGTCATGACCTTGCAGTCGGTGAGTTTGGGTCCCTCTGTGCTGACAGTTCAGGGCCTGGAGCCTGCTTTGGGTTCTAGGTCTCCCTCTCTCTCTGCCCCTCAGCCGCTCATACTCTGTCTCCCTCTCTCTCAAAAAGAAACATAATTTTTTTTTGTTTTAAATAAAAAAAGAAAAGAAGAAAACAAACAGGTTTGAAAACACTGTAGAGCTGGGGGTCAGGGAGGGGCTAGTTACACAGGGGCATAAGGAACTTCTGGAGGGTGATGGACTTGTTCCATAACTTGATTGTAGTAGTGGTTACAAGACTGTATGCATTTGTCAAAAATCATAGACCCACACAGTAAGAAGGGTAAATTTTACTGTGTGTTAATGTCACCTCAATAAAGAAATTAATCTATAAGAAAATATATGTGTCATCATGGTCCCAATTTTGTAGAAAAAAGTTACAACCAAAAGTGTGAATGGTAGGTTTCAGGAAATAAGCTTATGGATTTACTGAAGGACATTCCAGTTAGAAGCAGACACTTGAGTTGAAAAGTCATATATAATGAACACTGTGATGGTCACAATGAGATCATGTGATTGCAGAAATTATGAGCAGAAAACCACTGGAAACTCAAAGGAAATCAATTCAGTTGAATGGTGAAAACAGAATGGAAGTAAAAAGCTGTTTATATGTATACGTGTTTGTAGGCAGAGAAGTTGCCATTCATACTGTAGCCCTTGGATGTTATTACTGACTTGGCTTTTAGGCAAAAGCAGTTGCTCATTATTAATGATAGCCCCTGAAAAACACTAAAAATTGAAAAAAACACACACAAAAAACAAAAGGAACAAAACAGGGCTAAGGGCAGAATTCTTTATCACACAAATAGAGCCTACCCTTCAGCTAATCAGTACTCTTTAGGATTAATCATTCAACTAATTATGATCTACCCAACTGCATTGCCATCTACTCTCTATTTCTTTATCTTATTTGGTGATGGTGAAATGCTTTACCTATAAGCATCTACCACAGTTGTCTTTTTTTCTGTCAAAAAAGATAACACAGTAGCCCCCTACCCACAGTTCCACTTTCTGTGGTTTTGGTTACCTGCAGTATGGGTAACGCTACCCCACAATTGCTTACACCATTCACCTCACCTCCTCTCATCACATAGGCATTTTATCATCTCCCATTATCCTAAGAAGGGTGATGACAGTGTAAGATATTGTGGGAGAGAGACAGAGACCACATTCACTTAACTTTTATGATAGCACATTGTTATAATTGTTTTATTTTATTATTAGTCATTGTTGTTAATCTCTTACTGTACCTAATTTACAAATTTAACTTTATCCTAGATATGTATCCACAGCAAAAAAACACAGTGTGTGTATATATATATGTGTGTGTATATATATATATATATATATATATATATATATATATATATAAGGTTCAGCATGACCCGTGGTTTCAGGCATCCACTGAGAGTCTTGTAATGTATCTGCCAAATATGAAGGGGGAGTGAAGCAGAGTTAGCTGGACAAAAATTTTTCTCTATGAACTCATGGTTGCTTCTAGTGAACACTACTTCCCTTTTTAAGAGCTCATAAATCATCCCTTTAGTAATCTGTTCTAGTCACTATTTTATAGCTTTGAGAACTCACCTACCTTTCTTGGCCTTTTTTTCTCTTTCCCTCCCCCGCCCTTTCTTTTTAAATGGGGGCCTCTGTATTCACTCTTTGAATAATTCTCTGGGCAAGATTTCCACTCTCCACCTTTACAAAAAAATTCCAGACAACTGTTCAGAAACTTCACTTCCCAATTTTTATCAACTTAGAGAGGGACAGCATTTGTTCATGCCAGGTTTGGGAGCCAGGGACTGCTTTTTAACAGTCCTGTCCCTAATGTAGATTTTAATTCCTTTTTAATGGTGTTTGTTTAGTACTTTTCAATCCAAAGATCATTCTTCTTGATTAAAAAAAAAGTCAAAATAGAAGCTAAATTCCTCTGTCTTTCTTAGGCATGGATTTAAGTCTCAAGCAGCAGATCTATCATTTCCATGTTCTTTCTTCTTACTCTGAACATAAGGACATATGTATTGAAATTACATTTAGATCATTTCTACTTAGACTTCAAGTTTGTGGAAGTGACATAGTTTGCCAAGGAGCCTTAGTAGAGATTATGGCTAACCCCTCTCCCCAACTAGCTACCTTAGACACCAGCATTCACTATATTAAATATGCTGATTTATATTTCACCCTGTGGTTATTTAAAAAATGTAAGTCATACAAAATTTTCCATAAAATGAGTAAAATGAATAGGTCATATATTTCAATTTTAAGTCTTGCATTACTTATAATTAAATACACTTTTAAATGCTTATTTATTTTGAGAGAGAGCATGAGCAGGGGAAGGGAAGAGAGAGAGAGAATCCCAAGCAGGCAAGTGCTGTCAGCTCAGAGACTGACTCTGGGGCTCAATCTCATGAACCAGTGAGATCATGACCTGAGCTGAAATCAAGAGTCAGATGCTTAAACTGACTGAGTCACCCTGGCACCCCTAATTAAATACATTTTTTTTACTGTCCTATATGGTGGCCAGGTGCCACATGTGACTATTTAAATGAACATTCCTTAAAAGAAAAGACACTAAAATATTCAGGCCACATTTCAAGGGCTCAGCAGCCACATGTGGTTGGTTTAATTGTGCCAGACAGTGTACTATAGAACACTTCCATCATCACAGAAAGTTCTATTGGAAAGCACTAATCTAGATACATAAAATGTGATGTCTAATTGGCTTTTTTCAAATGCAGTTTTCTCATACGAAATTTCTACACATGTCAATCACTGTTTTAAGAGGTGATTCTATTAACAGCAATGCATATATTGCATCATGAATGAACTACTTGCAAATTATAATCAAATGTATTGATTTGTTCTCATACCAATTGATTTTTAAAAAGACAACTAATAAATGTAATGTATAATGCTTCAGATCACAGGATCCAGTGATAATGGTTAATCTGAATTCCCAAGATGTTTACTGCAAAGCCTAGGCTATTAGCATAATAGGACAGTACATTTCAGTAGTATTTGGCCACCATTTACTTTGACTAAGAAAGCTATGGTAATTAACTAGGAATGTATATTTCTAATTTCAACTCAAAAGGAAAATATCACCCCAAGGACTAGGATGTAAAAAGATATTATGCTGAAAATAGGTGTTCCAGCACTAATTCTTTTTTCTGTTTTCTAGTGTTTGTTCTCTTAGACAATCTTGACAAGCACAAATAGAAACCATAGCTAAACCTCCCAGTAGCTGGTGACTTTTGTTTTTTCTTCTGAGCCATAAACTCTTTTTAATAGATCTAGGAGAAATGTAAGGCAACTGGCTAAAATGATATTAATAAAATAAAAGGAGGAAGTTAAAATACTCGAAAAAGAGATTGAGGGAAAACATGGTAGCATCTAGTATAGTGGCTTGCAGGTAAATGCTGAATAATTTAAAGTTAAGGAGAAGGAGAGTGAAAGAGAAGAGGGAATAAGGAAAGAAAGAAGAAAGGGAGGAAGGGAAAAAGGGAAGAAATGAAAGTCACAGGATAATGCCACAGGAGATTTAAAGTTCACAAAGAAACCTAGTTAGATGTACAAAACAAAAGTGACTCATAATTAATAATACAAACGACAGTAAAACAAATTGTCTAAAGTTTGGCTTATAGCCAAGGTATAAACATGTACAGACAATAGTGGTCTTGATTCTCAGCCTCCCAAAAAAATAAGTAGGTAAATAAATAAATAAATAAATAAATAAATAAATAAATAAAAGATGATTCCAACTCAGAAAGGTAACACAAATGACTAGAATACAAGCATGGTCAAACAGTATAATAAATATGCTGATAATAAGGGCCAACAATGGTTAAGTATGATCCACACACTAAAAGAAAAAAAGTATAATGGTTCACAAAATCAGACAGAGCAAACTTATTGTAATTAGACAACCAAAAGTCAATTACCAGAGGCCAAACATAAACAGACAATGGAAACAGAAAGAAGTTTAAATATTTAAAGCAGACAAAAGAACAATCTCTTGTTTGTTTTGTAGGACACATTCAGGCTGATGAAGTCGTCAAGAAACACCTTCAAAACTCAGATAGGTGTGATTATACTTCAGCATTTGTAGAGAACCAATGCAATGGTGGGAAGGCTATCAGACCATTAATAAAAATAAAGCACTAGAGGAGAATTTTTTGTTTTCTAGCTTTTTCCCCCATCTCCCTACATCCATCACAACTTGAATCAGAAGACATATCCCCATAAATTACTGCAGCTTATTAAGGCAGTCTCAATGAAGGGGGGATGGTGAGGGCTGGGGTAGGGGAACACAAATCAAAATCTCCAGGGTAAAAAGTAATTCCCACCTTTCACCCTGCCCCCACCATCCACCCATCAAGATTCCAGACCTATAATAAAGCCATTTTCTTATCTCCCTGATACAGTTTTTGACTACCACAGAAGCTATTTCATATGTACAAATCGTTTGCTTTCTTTTCATTTATGAGAGAACTCCAGAAGGAGAACAAGAAAGAAGGAAATTATGCTTAACAATTAATGCAGATAACTGGTGTTTTTCATAACATATGAAAATCATCTAGTCCAAACTTCTCACTTGAAAAAAAAAAGCACTGAGGCCAAAAAAGATTACATGGTTTTTCCAAGATTACATAATTTGTATATGCAAAGCTAAGACCCAATGACACGCATCCCTGCCAAAATTCTTACCTCTACACAATGTACCAACTGGGTACCCCAGTTTCATTAGTGTCAGATAACACATTTGTATAGTATGAGATAACTGAAAAAAAAAGGAAATATGCATTTACTTTAAAACACAGAAGCTTGGGAATTACAGTCCAGTTAGGCTAACTCTTGGGCAATTCATAGTTTAAATTATTTTAAAAGCTCCAGAAAACATCGAGTCTTTAAGTAGTGGCTTATGGAGATTTATGGTAGACAAATCTGACTAAACGGATCTAACTCACTTACTTACTTAAGATAAATAATCTTACAAATTCCTCAAGAGCCATGGCCATTCCTTATTCCTACTTGGATGCCTAGGGCATGACACAATACTTGGCACATAGCAGGAGCTCAATCAATATTTAACAAATAAAAATGAAGCCCATTGCTAAACTGTTAAAAGGTGTCAAGCAACAACAAAAGCCAACCACAGATAGACTTAGAAATTAGTGACAAAATCATTCTAATGACAAGAATGGCTCCTTACAACTGTAGAAATGGTGGCTTCTAGCCAGTGGTGTTTGTTTTTCAATAATTAATTTGTAGGATTGAGTGAAGACTTGAAAACTGCTTATTCAAAAATCCAAAATAATATTAAAATATTGGGAATCATGTGAATTTAGGAAAACTCACAGGAAAAATTTCTGTAACAGATGTTAAAAAAACCAACACAAAGAACAAACATATGGCTTTTGCTCTTGACTCCTTAATTACTTGCCAATTTAACCTTTCTTTCAATTTTTTTCTTACTTGCAATATGAGAATAAAAGTACTTGGCCAGCTGTCCTCAGGGGTTTTTATTTTACCACACAAAGGATGCACCTAGTTGCCAACGATGACCCCAGCTGTTTCTCCTCTTCTGGCACATGCAAGGTGCTCCTTCAAGAGGTGAAGTCTATTTACCTTCCTTCTGGACTGCACTAGCCTCACGACTTGCCTTGGCCGATAGAAAGTGGCAGAAATGCCCCTAGGCCAGTTGTAGGCCTAGCTTTGAAGAGGATTGTCTACTTTTGCCTTTGCTCTGGGTAGCTAGTTATCATGCTGAGTGGAAATTCTGGCTGGATGGGGAACAGTAAGGAGGAGACAGACTGGGGGAGACAGAGGCCACAGAGGAGAACCAAGAAGTCAGGTATATGGCTGAAGCTTTCATGTAAGTTCAAGCCCAGCCCCACCGCCAGATGATGCCAGCCAGCTGCAAGAGTGACCCCAGCCTTTACCAGATAGATGATCCACTTGGCCAACATGCCCCTCTCCTGCCTTCCACAACCTACAGAATCATGAGAAATAAATCTCTGTTGCTTTTAGCCACTAAGTTTAGCATGGATAGTTAGAAAGCAAATAGACAACTCAAATAGTTAGTGTATTTGAACCTTTGGAAGAGCGAAACAATTTAGAAAAATGCCAGAAATTCTCTGAAAATGGAAGTAAATGCAAAAGTCAAGATAAAGGATCATAGTTAAGCAACTTTATCCAGCTGGGCATGCTTTCAAGTGTGAAAACACTACTACAGTACTTGACTTTTTAAATAATTTCACTCCTGTTGAAAATTGGACAAGGGATGAGGCTAATATTTTCCCTGCCTGGAAATTCATGTCAGATGATGTTTGCATGAGTAACATAGTCCTGTGGACATACTCAAGATTATGCAAATTATTACAATGGTAGTTTAAAAAAGTATACTCAAATACAAGTAGTAAGTTTACACCAATTCTAACATTTATATATATAAGATCATACTTATTTCATTACTGCATCATTAAGAACACATTCCCTTTCTTGGTAGCAAATTACTTAAGCCACATGTCACAGATGTGTTCAGACATTTTAGTTGAGATTATTTTGCCATTCAGCTGAAGTTGGAAAGATGACCTTAAGTTTTGTTCTGCATTTATTTTCCTTTGATTTTAATGCCTTTTAGCATTGTCATTATTACTTTCCTTATATTTGAAAGCTTCTTAATTTTTGTTCCTCAATATATTTGGAAATAGAGAATAGAATTCACTTGCCTTGTGAAATTGTTATTGTAATAATAGTAAATGAGAAGATACTTTTAATATAATTTAATCTGATGCTATATGAAATAAGCTAAGAGTTGAGATTTTTAAAATAAATATATTATTTAGTAATACGAATAGCACATTTTTCCCCAAAATGTGATTTTTTTCTGTGTAAGTGAAACTTTCTTCTATTTTTAATTTTTAAAAAATTGATTTTCAGTATTTATTTATTTTTGAGAGAGAGAGAAACAGAGTGCAAGCGGGGGAGGAACACAGAGAAAGGAAGACACAGAATCTGAAGTAGGCTCCAGGCTCTGAGCTGTTAGCACAGAGCCTGACACGGGGCTCGAACCCACAAACCGTGAGATCATAACCTGAGCTGATGTCAGTCGCTTAACCGACTGAACCACCCAGGCACCCCAATGAAGCTTTCTTTTATAAGAAAGACCTGATGAGAAAGAGAAATTGAGAAGTATGGTATTCATAAAAGAAGCTTATCCCTTTGTTTTAATCAAGAAAATAAATAATTTGCTATGTTGAAAATTACAAACTTGTAAAGCCCTTTTTGCATACAGAATATGAAGATTATATGGGGTCTTAATCTAAGATATTTAACTTTAAAAATACAGATTCAGAGAACTTTATAGACATATTTTATGTAAATAGTTTACATAAAAATTTCTATAAATCAATTAATAACTTTAAAAAGCAGGGAACTTTACCTTTGAAGGAATATTGTAGTTAGATTATGGAGAAATGAATATTCCTTTTTTAAAAATCACATTAATCCACATCTAAGTTATGCTTTCAAACTATTTAATGCCATATGGTAATTTTCTTAAAGTCAATCGTAATGATATGGAAGATCATACCTTATCAAAATTCTCAGAAGTAGAATATTTAAATAGAAAAGTTTTTAAATATTCACTGAAAATCTGTAATGTGGTGGGCCCAAGGCACCCACTTTTTACACTTACTTTTTTGAACCTCACATTAATTCTTAGGGATAAATATTATTACCACCAATTTGAAAGGTAAGAAGGCTAAAATTGAAAAGTTTTGTGGTAAAAAACCCAACATAAAAAGCCGGTGAGTGTCCAGAATTAGGTTTTCAACAAAAGTCAGCCTAATTACAGTACCCATGGCTTTCTCCTTGTTTCACAGCACTTAGGGTTAATGTTTGAAAAATGGCAGATGTTATTACTTTGCATGGCCTCACAGCATGATGACCTTCAAACTTTGTAATCTAGCATCATCCCATCTCCCCATTTTTATTGTCTTTCACTAAGAATTCTCTGAAATAGTTCCCGAGAGTGCAATGATGGAGATACATTTAGTATATTGTTGGAGAAAATAGCATAACTTTGTGGAGGTGGGGGTGGGAGTGAGGAAAGGGCCTTTGAGGGAAAACTAACCTGGATCCTGATGGTTGAAGGATGAGTAGGGGTTAAGTAGGTGGGTATTTTAGGCATCAGCAGATACACAGAGCACAAAATAGCACAGAGTATCCAACAAAATATATTTCTAGGATTAGCAGAAAATAAAATTCGAAGTAGCATGGTGGGATGAGAGAGACAAGAAGACATGGAGGGTCTTATATGCTAAAAGAAAGACTGGATTTATCACTAAACGATAACTATTAAGAAGTTTTTAAGAGAAGAAGTTTCAGGATCATATTTGTTTCACAGAAATCACCTTGAAGCTGTATGAAAAATGACTTGTGGGTAAGGAGAGGGGTTTGGTAGTAAAAGTGACAAGGACACGGTTAACTACGAGGGTAATAACTGGTCAAGAGATGTACCTGAACTACTTCTGTGGTAAGTTGTGGGGGTGTAGAGAGACGAGTAACAGAGCTTGCCTATATAGTACCTTGTCCAGAGTCCAAAAGGTGTTTTCTCCATGGGATACTTCACTTTCCTGTGTTGGACAACTGTCAAATTACACCTATTGCATATGTACAAAACACTTTACCAACAGTGCCTGAAAATCAGTAATAAATCATATTTATACTCCTCTAGGCACTTACACTGCCTTGTCCTTGTGCAGAGCACAATCTACATGATGGCAAATGGTTCTTCATGTAGTTACGAGAGACTGTGTTTGTGACCAGTGACCAGAGAAAGTGAAGAGGCAGGATGACCAAGCATTGACTTCATTTGCTGATTCGATACTATTTCATAAATTGAGTTAAAGAATCTAGGAAGAGAAAACAGCTGGAGGGTAGGATGAGATTTTAATTTTTTTTAATGTTTATTTATTTTGAGGGAGAGAGAGAGAGACAGAGTGTGAGCAGGGGAGGGGCAGAGACAGAGGGAGACACAGAATCAGAAGCAGGCTCCAGGTTCTGAGCTGTCAGCACAGAGCCCGACATGGGGCTCAAACTCACGAACTGCGAGATCATGATCTGAGCTGAAGTCAGACTCTTAACCAACTGAGCCACCCAGGCACCCTAGGATGAGATTTTAATAAATTCAGTGTGGGTCTCATGAATCTTAAAATTCCTAGGGAATATCTTCATGAAGTGTTTACTAGACACTGGATATGTACATCTGAAACTCAGGGGAAGGTCAGAGTAAAATAAGAGTTATAATGATGAGATGACCCAGAAATATAACATGGAGTGAGAAGAACAGCAGGAGGGAGTAGCATTAGGCAAACATTAATGTAAAAGGCCAATAAGTGAAGAAATTCCCACAGGAGATAAAGAATAGTCCAGAGAGGCGGAATGAAAATTAGTGACAAATGCTTTCAAAGAAAGCAAAGGGCAAGATACTCACTAGTTGTCAATGCCCCAGGAAAAGTTCAGCAAGAAAACACCAATGGAAAGGAGCTTCATTACTCAAATGTAAATCCCTGGCATCTGACATAGGTCTTGCCACCCAAAAGGTCCTCAATGTTTGCTGAAGGAACGTATGAAGAAACTCTTTTACATCATTTTGCTTTTGAAGAGGGGGTGGCAATATGATGGAGTAGAAAGGAGCTGGGGAGGAAAAACGTGTATTTCCTAAACACCTACAATGTACCAGATTTTGTGCTAGGAGCTTTCATAAGCTGTCTCACTGAGGTAATATCCACATTGTACTGATCGTAAGCAAAACAATCTGAGGGCTTAAATGGAACGTAACCACTCAATCAATGACTGAGCAATATTTAAACCCAATACCTGTCTCTAAAGCGGAGATTCCTGGTACTCTCCCAGCTCCGTCACTGACCAGCTTTTGACAAAATGGAAATTTCTTAATTCATAAGAAATTTACAAGAACTTGGGGTAGATACCTCCAATACTGTTTCATATTCAAAGCTGCAGTTACCTTGGTATTGGTCATACTTAACATCCCTGATGTGTACTTTGGCTTAGCCAGACTTCATATTCTCCAAGTGAATTTAGACTTTATTTTCTTCTTCTGGAACTATTTCAGAGAGTTCCGTAGACAACAGAAGCTCTATATTTATTTTTAATAAATTGGCAAGGATTTTTAAAAGCAATTTGTTTATCAAACAATTTAATCAGCTCAAGAACTATTATAAGAGAAGGCAGTTAACATAAGCCTTTGCAAAGAAGGCAAAGGTTTTTAAAACATTACAAAAAAGTAACTAACACACCTATTTTCTGTGGTGAAGAAGTAGAAAACCAAGCAAAAATATCAAACGAATGTATTAAGAACTACTTTTAAAAGCTCCTTGTATTCAGATCAGTAAGATGACATACATTATAGAAAACTTAAAATTCTTGATACACCATTTTGCATTCAACTATGCTTTTCAAAAATTTGAGAGAGGTAAGAGGCCTTCACCGTGAAGCACTAAAAAGCAGATTCTGTCTGAGATTTAACGGATCACTTGAAAGAGACACAGCCTCAGATTTGAAAGTAAGCTTAACTTTTATGCAGAAGTCACTGGAACAGGACCTGCTAATCAATCAATTTTTAAATCTCTAGTAAAGTAACATGAGCTATACTCAGGTCTTCTATAAAGTGCATCAATTTAACTTTCTTTTGTGACAGAGAAATGGCAATTACAAATGTCCTGGAGTCAGGAACCACAATATACCAGATGTGGGTAAGTCCTTTTAATTAGCTTTATCTGGTGGCCTTGCCAATAAGATTTTTTAAAAAGTGGCATGTGGCTAATACAAGTGTGCCACTAGTTTGAAACTGGCTTGTTGTTAATCTGAAGAGTTTTACAGAGTAGTGTCTGAAGGAAGACATTCAATTTAGATATTGTCAGTACACATTTAAGGAAAAATAGAACACAAGAAATATGTCAATCACAAGTCTGTCAGAAATAAACAAAATGATATGACCTGTATGTAAATATGACAATATGGTATTAAAAATTCACCTATGATTATTGTATACATGGAGGGAATACCGAATTATCAAAATTACCAAAAATGGTCCATCTACTATGATCTGTAATAATTAAACCGTTATAGGGCGTAATATTTGCCTGAGAACTTTATTTGAATAAGGGATCACTGAAGAAAATTTAAAATTTAGAATATCAAGAAGAACCAGAGAGAAGTAAAGTTGCTTATGGGGTTAGAAAGGGAAGAAAAAAGGATTAGATAATTCAGATTTTAGTTTATAGAAGAGAAATATGGGGCAGAATGTTAACAATTACACTAAAATGTATTGTTCTTTATTAAAAAATCAAGCATGACCTAGCTATGACACTACAAATCAATGGCAAATATAGAGCCAAAATTAATATTAAGAATTTAACAAAGCAGGAGTTTAAGTTTTCCTAGACAAAAGATTTAGGGTTAACTCAGATAATGACTGAGTCTTTAATCATAAGACTTAAATAATAAGCTATTTAATATTGTCACTGGATTTTGTACAGATATTTTATATCCAAACTGAACTCTTGCTTGCCTCCCAAACATACCTCTCATGCTTCCATTTTGCTCCTGGCTCACTCATAATCATCTTTCATTCGTAGCTTAACTGTCATTTTCTCGATTTAAAATAGATGCCCTCTGCATTCATTTCTTGTAACTTTTTATTATTTTTCTTTAGAGCATTTATGGCAAATTGTAACTACCTACCATATCTTTTTCTTAAAATATTTTTTTATGTTTATTTATTTATTTATTTTGGGAGAGAGAGAGACAGACAGACCATGAGTGGGGTAAGGGCAGAGGGAGAGGGAGACACAGAATCCGAAGCAGGCTCCAGGCTCCACGCTATCAGCACTGAGCCTGATGTGGGGCTCGAACTCATGAACCAGGAGATCATGACCTGAGCCGAAGTCAGACATTTAACCAACTGAGCCACCCAGGTTTCCCTTTCTTAAATGTTTTTAATGTTTATTTGTTTTTGAGAGAAGGAGAGACAGAGCATGAGTGGGGGAGGGGCAGAGAGAGAGGGAGACACAGATCCAAAGTAGGTTCCACACTCTGAGCTGTTAGCACAGAGCCAGACATGGGGCTCAAACTCACGAAGAGGGAGATCATGACCTGAGCCAAAGTCTGAGGCTTAATTGGCTGAACCACCCAGTCGTCCTGTAATTACCTATCATTTCTATTTATGTATTAAGCAGCTTCTATAAGCCAATTATTGTGCTAGGTACAGGATACATCTCTCCCCTTTGCAGGGTTATAAGCTGAAAGAAAACAACCACTACGTCTATTTTAAATCCTACATACTATAGCTGAATACAATGAAGGAAGGAAGGAAGGAAGGAAGGAAGGAAGGAAGGAAGGAAGGAAGGAAGGAAGGAAGAAGGAAGGGGGAAGGAAGAGAGAAGAAGCTTCTTTTCTTGGTGATAAGGAAAGAACAAGGTACAACCAAGGTAATGATTGTGTATTGCAGAGAGTATTGGGCATTTTAGATTTAATTCCCCCATCCACGTGGAATAGATGGTATTGTGCTCATTTCGTCAAATAATAATTTGAGGATCAGACAGATTAAGTCATTAGCCCAAAGCTAACAGCTGATAATTAGTGAAGGTAAAAATCAAACCCCAAACTGTGCACTTTTCAGGCAATATAATTGCAATCTCACCAAGTTTCTAGGTCTACAGTTTCATGACAATGTACATGTGTCAAGAAAGTTATTTCAAAAGTTTGTCATTCCCCTGACAGCACAGTATCACTTGACAGGGCAAGCATTAAAGTGCCCTCCAGGTTTTGCTGTGAAAATAGGTATTTGTGGTTATCAATATTTTCTATTTTTATATAACCTCAAATTTTAGGTTTGAGGTTAACTAAACTAAACTAAAGTAAACCCATTAGTTGATAATTATACATAAAACCGTAAGACTTTTTAGTAGATAATATTTAAAACACTTAAAAATACAACGTTGTGTTTTGGGAGTGAATTTACTATAAAACATTGATGAAAGATATTGAAGATGACAAACAAAGGGAGAGCTACCTCATGCTCATGGATTGGAAGAACAGAGAGAGTGGTAAACTGTCCATACTTTAAAGCAATCTAAAGATTTAATGAAATCCCTATCAAAATACCAACAACATTTTTCAAAGAACTAGAACAAATAATCCTAAAATTTGTATGGAACCACAAAAGACCCCAAATAGCCAAAGAAATCTTGAAAAAGAAAAACAAATGTGGAGTATCCACATTTCAAGTTATACTACGAAGCTGTAATAATAAAAACAGTATGGTACGGGCACTTAAATAAGACACTTACATCAATGGAACAGGATAGAAAGCTCAGAAACAAACCGAGGATTATATGGTCCATTGATCTTCC
The DNA here is from genome assembly GCF_027475565.1 of Acinonyx jubatus. NCBI lineage: Eukaryota > Metazoa > Chordata > Mammalia > Carnivora > Felidae > Acinonyx > Acinonyx jubatus. The sequence continues at coordinate 35,848,693 of NC_069383.1, forward strand.
ACAAAGGAGGCAAGGATTTATAATGGGAAAAAGACAATCTTTTTAACAAATGGGTGTTGGGAAAACTGGGAAGCTACATACATGCAAAAGAATGAACTATACCATTTTCTTACACCAGACACAAAAATAAACTCAAAATGGATTAAAGACCTAAATGTGAGACCTGAAGCCATAAAATTCGTAGGAGAGAGCACAGGTGGTAATTGTTCTGACATCAGCCACAGCAACATTTTCTAGATGTTTCCTGAGGCAAAGGAAATAAAAGCAAAAATAAACTATTGGGACTATATCAAAATAAAAATCTTCTGAACATCAAAGGAAACAATCAACAAAACTAACAGACAATCTACTGAATGGGAGAAGATATTTGCAAATGACACATCCAATAAAAGGTTAGTATCCAAAATACATAAAGAATTTACAAAACTCAACACCTCCAAAAAACAAATAATCCATTAAGAAATGGGCAGAAGACGTGAATAGACGTTTTTACCAAAGAAGACATATATATGACTAACAGACACATGAAAAGGTGTTCAACATCACTTATTATCAGGGGAATGCAAACAAAACTACAATGAGATATCACCTCGCACCTGTCAGAATGGCTAAAATCAAAAACACAGGAAACAATAAGCGTTGGCAATGATGTGGAGAAAAAAGGAGCCCTCTTGCACTGTTGGTGGGAATGCAAACTGGTGCAGTCACTGTGGAAAACAATATGGAGGTTCCTCGAAAAATTAAAAATAGAATTACCTTATGATCCAGTAATAGCACTATTGGGTATTTACCCAAAGAATAAAAACACTAATTTGAAAGGATATTTGCACCCTTATATTTATTGGAGCATTACTTAAAATAGCTAAATCATGTAAGCAGCCCAAGTGTCCATCAATAGATGAATGGATAAAGAAGTGTGGTGTGTATATGTACACACACACACACACATACATATATATATGTATATGTATATATATGTATATGTATACATGTACATGTATATATATATGTATATATATGTATATGTGTATATATACACACACACACAATACATATATATGTATATGTATATATACATGTGTGTATGTGTGTGTCTGTTTCTTGGTTTGTCTCTCTTTTTTTATTTGCTTTGTTTCTTAAGTTACAATATGAATGAAATCATATGGTATTTGTCTTTCTTTTCATTCTTTTTCATGGTTGAATACTGTTCCTATATAGTGCTAAAGAAGTATACTACAGCATAGCTTAATATAATGTAATATAATATAATATAATATAATATAATATAATATAATATAATATAATATAATATAATATAATATATAATATAATATAATATAATATAACATAATATTCTGATATATTATTCAGACTTAAAAATTGAAATCTTGCCATTTGCAACAACCTGGAGCTACAGAGTTTAATGTTAAGGGAAATAAGTCGGTCAGAGAAAGACAAATACCATATGATTTCACTCATAAATGGAATTTAAGAAACAAAAACAAATGATACTTGCTTTTTATTTGTTTGCTAAAGTGAATACCCAACGTTGTATTTTAAATGAACTAAGACATTAATAACAAAAGTCTCCAAAAGTCATAAATATACATTTTTACTATTTAGTATGATCCCTGAGTACATTCCTTGTTAAACTGTGTATCCCCCTGTGTACTTTGAGGGTTTCGTTGTGTTCAAAAGGGGCAATGGGTTTATTTTTAGTTATAAAGAATTTTCTTAGCTTTTGAATTCCATGTAAAATTGTTCCCAAACACACTATTTAACTGATGTGTATTATGGAAAATATCTTGCTTTGGAAACACTTCCAACAAGGCAAATTCCACAGGAGACAGGGCTACTGAATAACATGCAGCAAAATGATCTCTTGACCAAAACTTATCTGAATTGCATCACAAAAGACTCCTTAACACCTGTCATTTTCGGAGATTAATTACAAATTTCTCAAGAATACTGCAACACTGCTTGAACAGAAATAGGATAGATTTTATCTCTCTCTCTCAAGATATGCATTTTAATTTCAACCTGCACTTATTTGTTTTAATAGCCAGAACATGCTTAATACTAATGTAGTGGACATGCTTAAGTTCATCACTTTCATATCCTATCTCTAACATGACTGCAATTTTCTTATGTGTCTAAAGAACAAATCCTCCACATTAGGTATTTCATAGCTTCCGTAAGTAAGCCAAGTCCACTTGAGTGTTTTAAAGAAAGCTGCACGTTCAGAGAGGTCATCTATTTTTGGTTAAGTGTTTCAGAAATCTGTAGTAGTCATATCAACCTAATGGATAAGTTTCAAAGCTAATGTTTGCTTACAAAGCTTATTGATATTTGCAAATGAATAATGTAATGCAGATCTGAACATCTGCAATTACCTAAAAATCTAACGCCTCTGGAATCAGGCAAAATTGACATATTTAATTTCATGTTTATTTGCCATTCAATACATGAACATCTACCTGGATGGCGTACACACATGTGGCTATAAAATGAATTGTATTTTTAATGAACAAGAGGACTTCCTTAATAGAATAATAATGACATTAACATGGAATAATTTGTAAGGTAGAGATTTTTGGTCAACACAAAAAGTTAATTATTTCTGTTTACCCAGATTTACTGATTTCAGACACTGAAATACAGGTAGAGGTGTATAGCAGATTGAAAAGTATTTGACAATACTGGATGCAGAGAGGCATACGAATTGAGATTATAAGCAATTAAACTTAGGAGGCTGAAGTGAATTCGTTGTATCAGTGGCAAAGCAGGTGCTATACTGTACTGTAAGTCAGAAGTCTGATATAGACTCAGAATTCTGTGCAAAAAAGGAGAGAAGTGGGGATACATGAGGGCTGATGGGAAACCTGTTTCCACAACCCAAGGTTTGGGTTCACAGAGTAACCCATCGAAGCATCACATACATACAGCTTGTAGCGCTGTTGCACCAAAACACATTGGTTTTGCAGGGAAAAAATGTTCTGATTAACTGTGTTTTGGGAGGAGGAAAAAAAAAAAGAGGCACATGCAACTGTGTTTTATACCGATTCTTAATTATATTTCAATGGAATGATAAAGGAAAAGTTTGCACTTATGCAAATAAAGTGTTTGGGATTTTCAATTTTAAAATAAATAAATGCAATGTTTTATATATTTTAGTTTATTATAAGGCAGTACTTAGACAAGTTAAATTATACTTAAACTTGATATTTTTAGGTCTTTTATCTACTTGAGGAAAGTTTATTGCCTAAGTTTGCTAAATATATTTTAAATAAACATGATAATGATAGACAACACATGTATATAGTTTCTCACACGTTTCAGACACATTCTACCTCCTTTAGGTACAATAACTCATTTGGTTTGCACACCAATCCTGAAGACGATACTACTATTATTTTCATTTAGAGACAAGGAAACCAGTCCTGGAGATTAAAAGAAAGCGAAATACTTTTATTAAAATGCTTGCTGAGACCACTGAACTTGCTCTTTGTCTATTAAAATTTTTCAGGGTGGTTTTCTAATTTGAAAAGAAATATCCATCAAAAATGTTCCATTCAACCAGTTATTTCTCATCCAAATTTCATCCTGCCCTGCTTCTTAGAGAAGTTGAACCATCCAGTCAGTGTGCTACGATATAGAACTACCCTCGAAAAATAAAATTGCAACTCTAAGGAAAAGGCAGGAATTTACAGGTTGGTGGTAATCAAATGTCAAGTTTATCCTCACAAATGACGTATGTCACCTTGTTTAAAGCTGCTTGTCAGATGACCATGTCTTATCTAAACAGTGGAGGGCTGAATACTTACATATTCGTCTAGAGCTGTGCTGTTCTACCAAATATTAACATGAAAAGGCAGGCGGCACCACTATAGGTTTAGCAGGAAAGGACAACATCAGGAGCCGAAAAAGGCATTAGCTTCAACTTTAAATTTCATTTTCCCCTGTTTAAATTAGATTTTTTACGTTATTTAAATGTAATTTTATTACATTTACTATATTATAGTGACACTTGAAGTGCAGCTATTGTATGAATCTGCCTGCGCCTCAGGTACAATATAAACTAAAGCTTATAACTCAGCTTTGAAAATTAGCTCATGAATCAAAAGAGATATAAAGTCTAAGCTTCGAAACCCATCTTTATTTACCAGATTTGCAAGAAATCCATTTGGCTTTTATTAATATCGGTAGTTATTTTTAAAAATCAGATTTTGATTTTCTTTACACTCTTAACCTTTCCATTTGCCAGAGACTGCTTTTCGCAGCTACTTATACCATGCCACAACATTTACAACTAAAATACAAATCATAACATTACCAATAATGGGTTTTGAAGGCTTTTCCCCCCTCCAAGTTCGCAACATACATATATGAACATTGCAACGAGCTTGCCTATTTAAAATGTATTTAATACTCAATCTATAAGTAACAGTGAACAGATTAAATACATTCTTATGGAACACTTTATGGAGATTAAGCTACTTAAAAATTTTTTTTTTCATTTGCTGGAAATCACTCTGGAAAGTTTCATTCTAGCTCTCACACACATTCATTCATTTGCATTCAACAAAATTTATTGTGTGTCTACCAAGTGCAAAACCCTGTAATAGGACTCAGAGAGATGGTCCTTACCAGAGAAAATGGATGTGAAACAAATAATCACAAGTCCTGAATGTTACAAAAGGGGACTCTACTCAAGATGGGTGTGTATGTGGGGGGAGCAGGTGGATAATCTCCCTGAAATGACTTTAAATCTCAGATTTGAAAGGTAAGTAGGAATTCCACTTGTTAAAGGTAAAGGGTTAGGGGGTTAGGAGATAGGAGGGAAATTTTAGTGTAGTGTACATACGTTCCAGGAAGAGAACAGCTTGTTAGACAATATGAAGAAGGCAAGAAAAAGCTAGGTAAACTGAGACTGCAAAAAGACATTGAGTGTGGCCAGAGCAGTGAGAGCACAGGGGAATATATGTGATAAATGAGGCTGGAGAGAGAAGCAGATCAGGGGGTCTCGGTCATAGGGACTTTACAAGCCTTGTCATGCATGATGGACTTTATTCCAAGATTCAAAGGGAAGCACCCAAGTTAAAAGGGAAATGACATGGTCAAATTTCGATTTCAAAAATATTGTCTGGCTATACAGGAAAAACCAGACAGTAAAGGGTGTTGGTACCATGAGGTAAGAGAAGGTGGTAGATAAGGTGATGGCAATTGGGGCCACAGGAAACAGACAAAATCAAAAGATATTTTGGAAGCAGAGTTGAAAATGATTGGCAATAGATTGGATTTGGATAATGAGGAAGAGGGAGGAGACATGAATCATGGATTTCTTTCTTCATTAATGGGGTGGACTAAAGGTCCATTTTAAAAGATAGGGAGCAATGGAAGAGAGGTCATTTGGGTGAATGAACGGTATTTCCATATGGGACATGTTGAGTTTGACAGGCTGGAAGATATCTAAATAGAGGTGAATCAAAATGTTGCAGGGACTATGATGTAATTAGGTCAGAACACTGCTGTTAACTTGTATTTTACCTTGGATCTATTTACTTGCAGATTTGAATTGGAAATAGACTGTAAAAGAACTATCTTAATCTTGGTTTGTTTAAAGAGGATATGAAGAATGGCTATATAGAACTTAATTGTTTTTGTTCTTTTTCAATTATAGCCTCAAGTTTTATTGTTTAGTTGTCTTGTTATTTTAACAGAAGACTCATTTTCATATATTTAATATTAATAGACTATGAGCTCCAAGAGTGAAGATCCTTTTGCTGTTTTATTTGCTGTCTATACATAAGCACCTTAATGATGTCATAAACCTACTAGATAATAAATGTTGAAGTGATAAAGATATATAGCATATTTAATTACAATACTATAATTATAAAAAGTAACTCACAGGCAAGTGTGAATCTTTCTAAAGAACCTGATGATATAACAACACTTCTAATCCTGTAATTAAATTATTGATGTCTATAAAACTCTTTGACATCATCTGAAGAAACCTGGGATTAAAAATGTTTCTGATTCAAATATATACATTTTTAAATGGAGTTGAAAGTGCTCTGAGAAAGATCCAACTTATGGTTTAATTCTTCTTAATGTAAAAAAACCTCCAAAAATCTGGTTCAATTCATTGTATTATATATTGATACTTAATTCAGGATACATTATGGATCAGTATGAAAATAAACTTCTAATTGCAATACCAACATGGCTATTGCATTTTCATACATTCTCCACAACAGAGTGGTACTAGTGATTAGAAGAGTAGAATACAGAAACTTCTTAAAATTCTAATGGGGTCTTATTCACCTAAATAGGGTGTGTTTTCTGTAGGGAATTCCTTAAACTTTTTGAAAATGACTAATGCACAGATACAAAACATATAGAAACATGAAGACACTAGGATTATGGTAATGTACACCCTTGTAAATTTTGTATAATCTTATATAACAGTGTAAAGCTTAAATTGGAACTTAAATATTGTTTTATTAACAAAGTTTTCAACAAAATTTGCATGATTAAACAGGACTTATTATTTTGATACTTTATCTCAATCTACATAAACTGCAATTTTTCTGTCCTTCTAGGAGCTCATTTACATAGTTTAAAATTAGTGGATAACCCACAAAGTAAGACATAAAGCACAGTTTGGCTTTGGAAAAGCTCAGCTTTTTGGTCTACATTCTTTTGATTTTAAATGAAATCAAAATTTGGACTCTCAATTAGAAACACAACACACTAAAAACAGACATAAAAGGAAATGAATTGTGAAGTTGGAATTGATCCTAAGTTACATACTGTTGAAGGCCAATTTATGTCTTGTTTAGAAAAGGGTCACCATAACACTTTTAAGGCTTGACGCCTACAGCAAATCTCTTGTTATTTACAGAGAATAAAAAAGCACAAACTCATTTTCTTAATAAGCTTCTTCAGTTCTTCAAATAGTTCTAAGAAATGCCAAAGGCTTGCCTTAGTTAACAAGTACACAGATAATCCAAAGTATAGCAGTGTCAGCTAAATAATATTTGATCCCCAAAGATGCCGTTGGTGGGATTTTCATTGCTATAGAAATATATGAGGTATAAATTTTAGCAATTCTCACAGTTTTGAGTGAGCTAAAAGAGCTTTTATATTAATTGAAAAAGCTGAATAGAAAAAAAAAAAAGCCACTGGCTCCAAAAAATGGAAATTTGTTTTCTATGTGCTAATTGAGCTTCCAGAGGAATACACTATTTTCTTCTTTTAAATTATGTGTAATTTTCTCTAAAATAAAGAATACATGGTAATTGTAGAAATTCAAAAATGTACGAGAGGAAAAAAAATCACTGCTAGCTTGGTTACCCAGAGATAACCATTATTAACATAGTTTTCCCATTCTTTGTTCTGTAAAAATTTTTAAACATTAACTGTAATCATGCCATATATGTTAACCAGAGAGACTACACTGATAATTTTAACTGTCTATTTTCCTGATTATAAAAGTAATAGCTGTAGAGAATTTGAAATACACAGATAAAGGCATCAATCTTAAATATTATATTTACTAGTTATATATTTTTGAGCACTTGTTCTCAATCTAGAAGTTGTGCATGCAGTTAATTTAAGTACAATCTGATGCAAGTGAGAGAAGTCAGAACCTGCAATATTGCATTAAAACACAGTAATTCTTTTAGAAAATAATTCATACACCAATGAACAAAGCTATACCAGTGGGAAGAAAAAAAAAGGGGGGTAGGGTCAATGTTAAGGAGGAGAAATTATTAACATGACTAAGAGGAGTTTAGCAGAATACTAAGTGTGAGCCTTTATAACCAAGGGCTAAAAGGTGTGGTGATTTCAAGAACTGAGAAGCTCAACCTGCTACAGTAATATCAGATATCAGTCCATGTTTTGCCAGCGCCTATCCGTGAAAAAATTAAATGGTCAGCCTTTACCAGTCTCTTGGTTAAACTTCAAAGAGGGATGTTGAACTGAGAGTCAGAGTCAGGCATAGAGCTTCTCATGTTTATTTAACAATCATCAATCAGCATCTACCATACATAGGGTGACCAGTGACCACCTGCATTTAGAGTGACACTGTGTTCTTTTAAGGATACAAAGGTAAATGATACATGCTTGAGTGCTGGCCGCAAATGTCTTATATATGTTTTTTAAGTTTATTTATTTATTTTGAGAGAGAGGAGACAGTGCGAGCAGGGGTGAGGCAGAGACAGGGAGACAGAGACAGAATCCCAAGCAGGCCCCTCACTGTAAGTTAGGAACCTGACAGGTGGCTCAATCTCAAAATCGAGAGATCATGACCTGAGCTGAAATCAAGAGTTGGACACTTAACCGACTGAGCCATCCAGGTGCCCCATCAAATATCTTTCATTAAGGTGGGAGGTAAAAAAAAAAAAAAAAAAAAAAAAAAAAGTAAAAAAATGCACATTACAAGACCTAAAACATTAATTCTATTCTTTACTATTCTTATTATTATAGATCTATGAGAACTGTTTCTAAATTTTGTTGAGACCGTGCATATTTTGTCTACTGAGTGTTTACACATAAAATATATATAAAATAATTTTGAAAAGTTTCAGGACATTGGACAGCATGTGTACTTTACTGGTCATGAGACATACCTTTGAACGTCTGAACTATAATAGGGATGTTGATATTAACCATGGGATGAACCCAAGGATGAGCATCAAGGCAGCTCTTTGCTCTTCTGATGCTTTTTTTATTTTTTTAAGTTTGTTTATTTTGAGAGAGAGAGAGAGAGACAGAGAATATGAAGAATGAATCCCAAGCAGGCTCCACACACGGGACTCGGTGTCACAAACCATGAGATCATGACCTGGGCTGAAATCAAAAGTGACTTAAATGACTAAGCCACCCAGCCACTCCTTTTCTGATATTCTTACTTGGAATTCTTTACACTTGGGATTGGAATTGCCCTAAGTATCACTGTGCTTTAACATACTAGCTGTGTGCGTTGGAATGGCCAATTCCATCTTCAGTCCCAATGACATAAAAAAAAAAATACTAAAGAAAGTTGTTACCATTTTTTGGCCTCTTTTCTCTTGAAAAATTTTAAATATAATTTATTGTCAAATTGGCTTACATACAACACCCAGTGCTCATCACAAGTGCCCTCCTCAATGCCCATCACCCATTTTCCCTCCCCCCACCCCATCTACCCTCAGTTAGTTCTGTGTTTAAGAGTCTCTTATGGTTTGCCTCCCTCCCTCCCCTCTGTTTGTAACTATTTTTCCCCCTTCCTTTCCCCCATGGTCTTCTGTTAAGGTTCTCAAGATCCACATATGAGTGAAAACATATGGTATCTGTCCTTCTCTGACTGACTTATTTCATTCAGCATACTACTTTACAGTTTCATCTATGGTGCTGAAAATGGCATGATTTCATCTTTCTTATTGCCAAGTAGTATTCCATTGTATGTATAAACCACATCTTCTCTATCCATTCATCAGTTGATGGACATTTAATCTCTTTCCATACTGTGGCTATTGTTGAAAGAGCTGCTATAAACATGGGGTACATGTACCCCTATGAATCAGCACTCCTGTTTGGCATCTTTAAAAAAAGCTGTATTTAGGTATGATTTACATACAATAAATGCACCCGTTCTGAATGTACAATTCAGTGTTTGAGAATATTTAGAGTTGTGTAGCCACTACCATTATCCAACTTTAGAAATTGTTTCCATCACTTAAAAAAAATAATCTTGCCCATTTGCTGTCATAGCTCATTCCTACCTCTGACTCTAGACAAGGACTAATCTATTTTCTGTTCACCTCAGTTTGTCTTTTCTAGGTATTTCATACAAATGGAATCATAAATTATCGGGTTTCTTTCCCTTCATTTCACAAGCAAAATGTTTTTGAGGTCCATCTACATTACAACATATAACAGCACTTCATTCTTTTTACTGCTCAACAGTATTCCAGTTATGTAACATTTATCCATTTAACAGTTCATAGATAATTGAGTTGATTCCACTTTTTGTCTGTTATAGATAATTCTGCTATGGATATCTACACCTACTGTAGAATGTTTTGTGTGTACATATATTTTCATTCCTCTTGGGTAGATACAAAGGAGTGGAGTTTCTGGGTCATATAGTAACTGTTTGTTTTACCTTTTAAGAAACTGCCAAACTCTGTTTTCCAAAGTGATTGTATCATTTTACATTCCCCACCAGAACTGTAAGAGAGTTCTTGTTTCTCCTTATTCTTGCCAATTCTTACTATCTTTGTATTATTATTATTATTATTATTATTATTATTATTATTATTATTCTAGCAAGGTGTCATGAGTGTAAAGTAGTATCTCATACTATAATTTACATTTCCTAATGACTAATGATGTTCAGCATCTTTTCATGTGCTTACTGCCCACTCATATATTTTCTCTGGTAAAATGTCTATTCAAAGATCTTACTCGTTTTTAATTTTTTATCTGTCTTATTAGTGAGTTTCAATTTTTATTTATATAGTCTGTTAACACAAATTTTGAAGAACTGCATTGTTTACTTGGATAGAATGTATTCAAGGGATATGCATGTATGATCATAACAATTCACCTGATGGCAGCCATTTCCTTTAGAACTGTGTTTTTTTTTTTATTTAAAACTGTTGGTGATTCTTGAGATAATATGCAAGGATTACATATCTCAGTTCTTTCTTTAATCATTAATGTAACTATTACAATGACTAGTTTTAGTGCTTCTATGCATTTGGATAAAAACCAAAATATTGGTTGGAGTTGCAGTTAATAAAATTATGCTTTATTTTTTAAGCAGTAATCTACCCCAGTTCCTGTATCTTGTCTTGACCTATTTCAGTATTGAAGGTCCAATTTTCTAATAATTTCTAAGATGGTTATAGATCATGATGAAAATTACTTTATCTCTTGCACCTTTTTCTTTTTTCTTCCTTCCATTTTTTTGTGCTTCTCATTTTAATTCTCTTTTACAAAGAGGTGTTACTTAAAATTTCTACTACTACTTTATTCCTGATGCTTGTAAAACATTTCTTCGGGTTGTTTGACATGTATTAGACACATATCATAATCATTTCCTTTACTTTTGTTCCATACCAGACTGTGTCTTGAAATAATAGCTTTGTGATGGGAATACCATTTAATGAGCTTGATAAATTTTAATGTTTTTACACTTCAATTTGGGGGAGTTTCAGGTAGTTGGAGCTCTTAAGCACTTCTATTAATTAAAAATTTTGAAAAATTAGGATTGCAATCATTATTGTTATTTGTTAGCATAGATATTGGTGTATAGTAGGCAATCAAAGCTTAGTCTCTATAGAACAGCCATGAATGATCCATGGCAAACTCACTAAATAAATATTGTAAGTAAAGATTTCTACATTAAATATTTCCAAATCTCACCAGCAGATCACTTATTTCAAGCCATGTAAAATAAAACCACATTTAAGTAAATATAATAATTAGATAGTTCTATAAAGACTTTTAAAATTGAGCAAAAAGGGTAATTTTATGATCTCTGAACATCCCGCATCAGACAAAATATCGAACACTATGCCAATAATTTTAAAATTCTGAAGTCACTTAACAATAATATAATAAGGACTTTGGGAACAAGTAATTTCCATAATACAAGGTAAACAGTACAAAGAGGTGAAGTGGCTAACTGTATCAAAATGAGATCTAGCACCTTTACTCATCTACAATAGTTTTCCTCAAAAGAGGGATATGTGTCAAACACACTGATGGAATTTTATGGAGAAAACCGTATTCATTATAAATAAAAGTTTTAATTACTTAAGTAAATAGGAATATTACCTATGAACTAATAATGATGAGAATGTGCTGTCTTTGAAAGGATATAGAATTCAGGGTTGGAAAACTTGAGTTTGAATCTTACTAGCTACATGATTTTGGACAGGTTGTTTAATCTCTGAGCCTCAATACTCTCACCTATAAAATGGGGATCATAATAATGGCTACCTTCCTCACAGAACTGTCCAAAATATTGTATTAAATTAATGTATTAAACTATAAACTCTTAGAAGACATGAATATGAGTTCCCCTTATTATATAATTGCTTGAAGCTAGGTTTCTAAGTATGCTGGTAATTTTGGAGGTGAGAGGATCTATTTATTATAAAAACAATCTTTACCTGACATTTCTAACCGAAGACCAACTATAAAACTAGTACCAGAAAATAATATTTTTGAGATAATCTAGACAGTAACAAAATGATGCTTAATAGTTGCCATAATATCACATCTAAACTTGAATACCATGACCATGTCATTAGAAACAATTAATGATTATTAATAAATAATTGGAATTAATGATAAATCAAATCGATGTCTCTGAATTAAAGGCCATTCATATTCAGCTCCAATTTCCAAAATATAGAAAGTGATAGCTGCTTTATAGATGAGAAAACTGAGGCTCAGGAAGGTTAGATAACATGTCTTAGTTCACACAGTAAGACTACAATACTTTACGACAGCATATCCAACACAGTAGAATCATGAAATTTTAGAATTCCAACCCAATCTATCAATTTGCATGTGAGAGAACTGAGGTTCAGAGAAATAAATAGACTTTTCCAAGGTCATACTGGAAAAATTAACACCAGAAAAATTTACTACAAGAAAATAGACTCCCTATTGCTATGACCACACACACAGAAAATAAATTTATTTTTATTTTATTTTATAATATTTTATTATATTATTTTATTATATTTTATATTTATTTTAAATTTATTTTATCATTTATAAAATGATATTTTGTCTTTTTTAAGTGTTAAATTCACTGACACAATTATATTTCTACAGATTATATTTCTTCAACTATTTTTTTTTACCTTAAACAGATAAATCAAATAATATCTCCTCTCTATGTCACTTAAATCTCTGTTGCGTTTTGAAGTCAAGTTGTACTTGCTACTCTGATATTCTTGTAGTAAATGGGTAGCAATTGATTAGGCTGCAAAGGATGTTGGTTTGATGGTTAAGTATTATATTTTATAGAGGCCATCTGAGCCCAGAATTATGGAGAGAAGCACCTAAATTCATTTTTTATTAAAGATGTGTTTTGAAGACCATGTTTTGTATGCTCAGTTTTAAATTCAAATTATTTTTTTAGCAGCTCTCTCTTTGAAATCGTTTAAAAATGTTGAGTGGAAAAAACTCCTACATAGTGATGTTCTCTGGACCAACAAAATATCCATATATTCTCTTTTTAACTGTAGTAATGCAGGAATATTTTTATTTCACAAACAAAATATTTCCATTCTAGCTATCCATAAGATAATGTGCTTTAAACATAGGCATATATATTTTCTCCTCTCTTTGAATTAAACAGTATGTGAATAACACAATTTAAAAACTCATGACACCGCCTAACATAGTGGCCCTATTACTAAAACACAGCGATGGCACCAGACGGCTGGTGTGTGCCTCAGTACTTTTCAAGAGGCCCTACGTTTGCTTTAAAGGAGACGTGCAGACGAGAAGAATCAGGGGCCCCTGGGCGGCTCAGTCAGTTAAGTGTCTGACTTCGGCTCAGGTCATGATCTCACAGTTCATGGGTTTCAGGCCTGTGTCAGGCTCTGTGCTGACAGCTTGGAGCCTGCTTCAGATTCTGTGTAGCCCTCTCTGCCCCTCCCCCGCCCACACTCTGTCTCTGTCTCTCAAAAATAAATAAAATTTTTAAAAATTAAAAGAAGAGAAAAATCAACAAAACATATTCTAATTTGGGTCATTTCAGAGACTTGTTTGGGGCTGTCTTATTTTGTCTCTACCGTACGATTTCTGGTGGAACCAAAAAGAGGTAGATTAAGAGAATTAATTTTAAGCCAAATAAAGCTACCATGCCTCAAAATTCATTCTGGGATTTGTAAACTAGTGATGTACAATAGAAATACAATGTAAACCACTTACGGAATTCTAAACGCTGTAGTAGCCACATTACAAAAGGTGAAAATAACCAGCCAAAATAGATTTCAGTAATATATTTTATTTAACTCAATATATTTCAAAACATTATCACTTTAACATGTGAGCAGTATAAAAATTAGTGGGGTATTTTACTTTCTCTCTTTTCTACTAGATCTTCGAAATCCAGTGTGTATTTTATACTCACAGCACATCTTAATTAAGAACAGCCACTTTCAGGTGCTCAATAACTACCCATGGTTGGGTAGTGGCTACTGAACTGGACTGAGCAGATGTAGAGCATGTACAGAATAGCAAAGCCTCAACCAGAACAGGCTATTTGGTCTCTAGGTCTGTAGAGACATGGGAGTGAGATGTCAAGGGTCTTCTTTCTCCTCCTTCAGACATCGGATTAGGGCGCTTGCACATTTGACTATGGATGGACCATGTAAGGAAGAGGCCGTTTATTACCTGGCAATACTTCTTACAGCTAATTTTTACTGACCACTTAGCATATATGTGATACTCTTCTAATCTATTAAAATGCACTTCATCCTTTCAATCATCCTGTGAAACAGGGTCTATTCTTATCCCCATATTAGACAATATGCCTGTTTGGAGAGCCTCATGGAAGAACTGCAATTAGTTGTTGCAGATGTGGTTTCCTAACTAAGGAGAAGTAAAGCTTCCATAATAACAGTAAGCTATTAAAAAGTGTGATGATCGTCTAAGTCACCTTCTCCACACTTAGGGAACACCTACGGCCCAAATAATACAAATACTCTTAAAAGCTACAAAGATATATTTTAATACCATATTCTACATCTCATAATAACATAACCTTTAAGAAATTTGGATGAAAATGAAGAGACACTCAAATCAGACACCAACCACTTCTAATAACATTGTAGTGTGTGTCAGTAAATATTAAAAAGCAACCATAATAAGATATCATCAGCCCACAAGCAGTGAATATTACATAAGGGATAAATGTTGAATCAAAAAGGTCAATAAATTGAAGACTGATTGCATAGGATTTGAATGTAAGTTAAAAATGAGCTAGTTCTGCAAACTAGGGTTGATGGAGGGAAGTGGGCGGGGGGTGGGCTACATGGGTGATGAGTGTTAAGGAGGGCACCTGTTACAATGAGCACTGGGTGTTGTATGTAAGCGATGAATCACTGAATTTCACTCCTAAAACCAATATTGTATTGTATGTCAACAACTAGAATTTAAATAAAAATTTAAAAAGAAAAAAAATAAATATAAAGGAAAAAAGTAAAAAATGAACGGGCATGTTCTCAAAATACCAGTGTCCTTCTAATTAATCAGCCTAAATGTAGGACCTGATTATAGCAGCTAGCCTACTAATGTATCATTTCCTGCTACAAGGGTATAAAAAATAAAAGAAGCTAAAGCTAATTAAAATGATGAATTTGTATTTTCTAATTATTGGCTATTCCTTAGGTATATATGTTTATTATACGACAGAGTACAGAAATGCCCTCTCCATTCCTATTTTTATCTGGCTAACTTCTACTCATTACTCAAATCCTGAAGCCTTCCTTGACTACCTTACCATCACTATCCCTGTTTTATGCCCTCAAAGTAACATTCATGTTTCCTTTGAAGTAGTTGTCACACTGCCAATTCTATATTTCTGTATGTCATTATTTGATTGGTGTCTGCTTCCCCCACTAGATAGTAAGCTTCATGAAGGCAAGAGCCATATCAGTTTTTGCTCAGTATTATCTGCTAGTAAAGTGCCTAATACAGAGTAGGTGCTCAATAAATATTTGTTGTATAAATTAATAAATGAGCTAAGTGTTTAATGAACTTGTAAAATAATCCCAATATTTACTTTCACTTCTGATTCATAACAAACTTGAAGCCTAGGTTAACTAAATAGCCTAAGACCACATACCTATTATTCATTATTGAACTCAAGTAGTTTGATTTAATTACCTTTCAAAACCGCACCTTGCTTTTTAATTCTTCCCAATGCTTCACAGTCCAAACCCAATCCAAGTATTATTGGCTCTATGTCTTATATTTGATTCCCTTTCCTTCTTCCCTCTTTCTTTCTTTCTTTCTTTCTTTCTTTCTTTCTTTCTTTCTTTCTTTCTTTCTTTCTTTCTCTTTCTTTTTTTCTTTCCATCTGTCTTTCCCTGCCTCTACTTAGGCCACACCGTGGTAAGACACACTTATCTTTCTAAAATATAAATCTGCCATCATGTTTCTAACTGAAAAACATCCTCAATGGCTGTCCAATATCTAAGAATAAAAGTCAAAATTCTCAGCCGAGCAAACAAGGTCCTCCAGAATCTAGATCTTGCCTACCTACCACTCCAATCTCAATTCCAGTTAATCTCCCAAGTAGTCTTTGCATGAGATGCATCAAAATAGTGAGTGGTCCCCAATGTTTTGTGTTTTTATACACCTTTCTTTGTGTACCCTTTGCCTTCTACCTAGAATTCCTTCTCCTTTTTCTCTGCCCATTGATCTCTGCCCTTTTCTCTCTATGACCCAATTAAAACTTCCTTGCTAAAATCTTGCCTGAGAAGCTAGGCTGGCTGAATCACTCCCTCTTCTTCTCAGAGCCCTCACAGCATATCTCCCTCTGTCACAGCATGAATATCTTCTATACTGAAAGCTGGGAAAATATTTCCAACTTTTTTCTTTTCAACAATTAGTGAAAACTGACTGGTTCACAGTTGTCTAACCTAGTGAATGAATAGATACAGATTTCCAAATTCTGTATTCACAATTCAAGTTAAGGCAACTTCCGTTGCAAGGTCATTATGAGAGTGTTTATTCAGTTATAAAGCAGTTTTGTACATGAGGTGGGATGTTTTGGGATGCTGTAGTGAGAATAAGGAGCGAATTGTCTATGGACCATGTGAAATTTCAAGAGGCAGAAAGCTTTTTCTTCAAAATGTATATGCTAATTGAAAGAATGAAATTGCATATTATTATTAATATTATAATTAATTTCTAAGGATTGAGCACATACATAAGAAAAAACATTCCAGGAGAATTTATAAAATCTATGTGACAACAAACGTACATTTGTAGAAGACATTAAAATTTGGCAGTACAAGTTAAATACGGCTTTTTACCAAAAAACTGTGTTATTCATCCTAATTCCTAATTTTTTTCCTTAACAAAACAGACTGCTTTATTATAAGAAAAGGAAAATTACATATAAAAATATACCTGGTCAGATTTTTACCATAGTTGCCTTTACTACTCTCATCTCCATATATCTCCACATAAATAATGCATATTAGGAAAAATATCATTTAGAGCTAAAACCACATAGAATGATTTGGAAGTACTAACTTTGTGCATGTGAAACATGCAGGTAAAATTTCCTGTAGAATTAATCTTTTCTATTATTATCTGTATTAGCACATATTTTAATAAATGAGAAACATATATTTTTGAAAAATTAGAAAACCACATTACAACCTTTTTTTCCCTAGATTTATCATGAATAATTTCACATGGTATCATGCAACTCCATTGTTCGTTTTTCTAATATAGTACATAAAAGCAATTACCCCACATTACTTATGTTTTTGTGTGAGTTGAAAAAAATACTAAAAAACGCCACTTCAATTATTACATTCAAAGACATTTAAAATGGTTTTGAACAATAATTTACCTTTGCCATTGCTTATCATCAACCACATAAATGTATAAAGGAGAATGTGTGCATTTAAAAAATGTACCGTAAAGATGTCTTCAAGACAGGGTACCTACAAAAGCCAGTAATATGTATTTTCCATTGAAATCAATGGGAAACTTGATACAGCCCCACAGGACCCTCTTCATTGCAGTTGCCAGTTAAATGTAAAGTATGTGATGCACCTCAACGTCAGGGAGTGTATTTTGGAACTGCTTTTGTAAACTGTCATTTTAAGGATTTCATTATACAGGTTCAAGTTAAACTAGTACACATACATTTAATGTATTTTTGTGTTATTTATAATATATTCACATATGTTTCACATCATAATTA
Source organism: Acinonyx jubatus (assembly GCF_027475565.1). Lineage (NCBI taxonomy): Eukaryota > Metazoa > Chordata > Mammalia > Carnivora > Felidae > Acinonyx > Acinonyx jubatus. Next base: position 35,866,664 of record NC_069383.1, read on the forward strand.
AAGCAAGGTACTAAAGGGATGACTGTTAGTTCTTTCAATATTTGCATTCATAAATCTATTCCTTGCTTCTTCATACTGTTATTTTGCTTTAAGAGTGCTAAATTTACTAAGTACCTTCATAGTGTATCAACCAAACTTCTGAACTTTAGCCTCGCAGCTGTATATTAAAAGGGGTGGGGTCAGAAATATACTAACATTGAGTGGACTACGAAAAATGAGAATCAAATAACCAATCTGAATTTAGAAGGGTCAAACATATATAATTATTGTGCATTACATCTAACATTATATATATATATATAAAACATATATATATAACATAATATTATATATTTTATATAGTTATAAACCCAGAACAAAAATGAAGATTTCTCATTAGTCTCAGTTATTTATCTCCTTGCTTCTTTTCCCTGTAAAACGACAGATATTTTCTTTTAACATTTTTGAGCCCCAAATGCAGACCAGCTCAATTTGATTTCCTGGAAGGCTATTCAGTAATGATTTTGTAGCAAGTACATCTACTAGGACAACACTGGAATGTTGAGAATGAATAAGACCAACTAGAAAGACTGCACAGCTGCCTCAAGATGGGAATGGTCCATTCAGTAAATCAAAATTCAGGAGTAACACAGACTACATTTGTGTCTCCATGAGCCATTTCAACACAGGGATCCAAGGACACTTTTTTCCCCTTAATACAAGGTAGCCGCATCATGCCTATTACTTTACATGTTAAACAGTAACTCCTTTTTGGCCAGGTGAATTTAGGAAATAGTAACATAACACCGGAGGTACAGAATACAGATTTCTGAGATAGTTTATAAGCATCGATTACTA
>NC_069383.1:35872500-35880000 GCF_027475565.1 Acinonyx jubatus
GAAGTAATGTCTTTGTTCAAAACTTTACCTTTAAATAATACCAAAAAGACAAATTTTTAAAATTATGTCACTTATGAATTTGTTTTAATATTTTCCCCATAGTTTTTATTTTTTTCTGAAACATATCGAATATGTTAGAATTAGAAGCAATAAGTGTATTAATTTTCTAGAAAAGACATTCCAATCTTTAATGAACTTAAAGAGCCATTCTAAAATACATTCACAGAAGGACAAAAATTCAATAACCTTAAGTTTCTACCTATATTAACATAGTAAAAACGTAACCAAGGGAAGAGACATTTACAAAGGTTTTTGAATGTTTATTTATCAAATTATTACATATCTTCCTGGAGACACTTCCTAAAGTGTCTTTTGTAGACACCTACTATACCCATTGTGCTAAATCACTTCTAGAAGTCACTCCACTAACATGCAGTACATGACTAAAGTTTCTAGGTTATCATAAGGACATAACTTTTTGTATTTACTCTTGTTTATGGTTTATACCAACAAACTGATAGACCAAGTAAACTTCAGACTCAGGTTATAAACACGCCTTACAGATTTATCATAAATTGACTTCGGAGTGCTATAAAGCATAGCCATGATTTGACTCTGTTTTCTCTTTAAGATCTAATCAGAGCTTTGAAGAAAAAGAAAGTTATTTCTTTGTATCTCCCTTCAGAACAGTATTGTCTATTAGTACTAAACTGCAATGTTCATTTTCTGTTGTTGATTTCACGTGTTTTTATAAATGCATTCTACTATATTCTCACATAAAATAGAATCTGGCTATAAATTCTTAGGACTCTTAGTTAGGGGAGTCAGTAGGAATTTGATAGCACTCCAGTGGTATGTTTCCTGTAAATACATGAAAGGGAGAAAAGGGCTGTCCCGAAAACTGCATTTATTTAAGGTAATTTGTAAAACAGGCTAAACCTGGGAGTTTGGTAGACATTGAATTCCTATGATGGTTAAAAATATTTTAAAACGAAATAAAAATTATCTTCCTAATGATTACTGTTTGTGAAAAGAGACAATTCCAAAATAATAGGGAACCTATTCAAAGTGTTATGTCTAGCTCTCTTAAAAGATTACTCTCAAAAACAATGCCTAAAGGTTAAGACATTATTCAGCACATATACTCCAGGATACCTTGCGAAATACTGGTATTATTTAAAATAATGATTCTATTAAATTTTACTCTATTGTGGGCATTTGCTTTAACTTTTTTTTTTTACACTTAGTCTGAATGCAATCCAGAATTTTAAAGAAATAACCCTTATTTTAAATCAAATAAAATATAATCTTATTGTCAAACAGGTGTATTCATTTTGGCCTAATATAAGTATATGCTTTGAAAGCTTTCTGTTCTCTGTCACTATTTCCGCAGAGTTGAATCAGTGAAGAATGGAGTGGCTATTCTTTGGCTGAAAAGAATATTTCATTGACAAACAAAATTGGGAAAAATGAATCTATTATCTAAGAAGAATAACAGACTACTTAAATATGTGCCTTTACTGGGCAGTTGTTTACTTTTCCAGATTTAAAGAGAACTGCGTTTTATGAGCCACTAGCAGAAAATAAAAAAGTGCTCTTCAATGTTATCGAAAGATGTGTATTCAAAATATCTTGGAATGAGTTTTCCAGAAAAGCAACATAGATGTTCAGAGTGTTTACACGGTTCACAATCTCTCAGCCAATTTCTACTAATTAATAGCTAATATTTGCAGCTATCACAGGCAAGCATCTGTGTTATGAAAAGTCCTTGTGGTCCTTTTCACCTTAGCTTAGACTTGGAAGAAATTCATTGTAGAAGCAAGTATCAAGTAATGTGGCCCTCTGGTGGAAAACGAAGTACCACGTTCTGCAGTGCAATATTAGCCAGTAAACCAGAAGCTATAAAATATTTGTTACAAAGCTTTACAGAACCTTCCCAAAATCACCCCCTGCGAACTTAATTAATAGTTTGACACCTGAAGGGCATTCTGGTGCTGGTATGACGTAACTAATATGAAAATCCTATCTTTCCCGACACTTCAGTCATGTTCCAAATCGTAAGAAATTCTCAGCATCCTTTAGCTTAACACAACATGCTCAATTTGCTAGGAATACATTTTTCACATTCAAGAACATTCAAGGCTTATTTGTTTCAAGGAATCCCGGAAGAAAACAAAACTTACCTGCTGTTGTTGCAGATGCAGCAGTTCTACTGTGCTTACTTCAGAGCTGGTGTCCCCACTTGATCTTCCATCTCTGCTGCCAGCATCTAATTGGCTGCTTAGAGTGCTCATTCCATTTTGATTCATTGAACTGTTGCTTATTGTCTCTGTCGCAGATTCCTGCATCATGACTTAATACCTAAAAGTGATTAAGAAGTATCAATTAACGCACGTTACACCTTCACACTTCCATTATCAAGATGTCCCTCTCTGCCAATTACAGAGACAGCATCTTTAGGAAAAAAAAAAAAAAAAAAAAAAAAAACGCCTTGAATAGTCATTTACCAAGAAAAGCAATACAAATTCAGCTTTCATCCAGATACTAATCACTGAAATTATGGTTTCTATAAGCAGTTTTTGTGTGGCTACATTTAACAGCCAAAGTAACATACCATGCATATAGCATGGTCAGTAGCATTTATGAACGACCACATTTTAAAGTCTACCTATAAAACCAGTTTAAATGAAGGCACGATTGCACACTCTGTTCTATGTTTCCTATTATCTACCTTTGACAACCATGGATGACTATACAGCCTTATTTTAAATATTCACTATCTTGATTCTGTCAGATTTTTACAGCACATCTTATGCAAGGCTGTTGTTTAATGATGCACAGCTAATCATACAAAATTAAAATTTTGTAAGGGTGTTACAAATCATATGGTATCAACCAATGATAAATAGTATAATGGGTTTCTTTTTTTTGTGACTAAATAAAATTTTGCCTTGGAGGCATTTTAAGAAAAAGCTCCTGCTGCAAACACGTCAGATATTGCCTATTTTTTTAATCAAACAGCTCATATTCATTTATTTTTCTGACATTTAAAACATTTAATACTGTCCTTCCTGGGAAGTAATTAAGCTTATGCATGAGCAGCAATCAAACTGTTCACTTGAAGATGACTTAAAACTCAATTTTAACATAGGCAAATAAATGAAAGTATATATAAAATTAATTTTCCAGGCATGTATTAGATATGAAAGCTGGAAATAAAATCTATCAAGAATATCACTAATGATTGTGCTAAAAACAGCATAAATTATGCATATTACCTTCTCTACAGTAATAAATGTTTTATCATTTTCACTGCATAAATATACTGTACTTTCAGGATAGCAATGAGATGTCCTGCCAAGATCAGTGGAAATCCTTGCAGTAAATAAAGAACCAATGTGCTCTTACAAACCAGAATTTCACAGGACATCTTGAATCTGTGGTTTAGAAAGATTAGTTTCGGCTCTCAAAGATATCTGAATCCCATGCGATAACCTACTAGATGCACTTCTCTGTTTTACTTCTACGGACAGAATTTCAGAAACAACCTGGCTGTGCTGTGGCTTTAACAGTAATGCTAGACAGACAGGGGACTTAGCCTAAAGTAAAGAAGGACGTTAAACTTATCACTCAATCTAATTTTGTGTTGCCATGTGATTTCTCTATTTTAAACTTGGTCATATTTTAAGACTTCGGTCTGTTAAAAATTTTTAATGCTTTTATTACAGAGCAAATGTAGGCTTAATATCTTTTCATGTCATGGAGAAACCTTCTTCCCAGATCCTTACAAAACGTGATCATGGACACACACACATAGACACACACACACACAGACACACACACAGACACACAAATACCCATCTGAAGTTTCTTGCATCCTCATATTGCAATTATTAAAAATTAATGGTTATCATTTAACAGTTTTAACAGGTATTTTCATCAAAGCCTAAATCATTATATTATATCTGTGACTCTAAAAAGTCAATTAAAGAAAGAAAGACCTGCTGATTTATAAAAGACCACCAGTAGCTGGGCTAGCAGAGCAAGTTCGGATAACAAAAACTACATATACGACTTAAAGCTGTTCTGATAAAAAAAGAAAAAAAGCAACAACAAAAATCCCAACATCACAAAGGAAGCAGTTGCCAGAACTATAGTAAACAACTTTTGAACCAAATGTGCTTATGAATAAATAGGTTTTGTTAAACATCTTATTGAACACTAACACAGGAAAATCATACAAATGAAAACTGATACACAGTGATGGATTTTATAAGGAAAAAAAAACAAAGCTAATACTCCTTTCTGAGATTAGGCAGCTAATAAGTATTCAAATTAGGCATAAATTTTACATGCACAATGTTTAAAATATTCAGAGAAAAGGTCTGATTGCCTTTACTACTTATATGAAAATTATAATTTGGGTCCTCTCCAACTGTAGAAACAGATAGATATAACTTCTACATATTACATTTAAATTTTACTCTCGACAAGAGATATTGAATATATATGTATGTGTATGTTTTTACTTCATCCAAATTTATTTGAAGTACTTATTATCTCTGGACGGAGTTTGCAACATACAGAACAAAAATTAACAAAAAAACCCTGTATTTTCAAATACAGCAGACAAATGCAGTATTTAATATTAACCTTTGTGTAGTTAATGTCAGAATTGACATTATTGAATGAATTAAAGAATTCTGCATATATTATTGTGTTATAATCAAGGCCATCAAATAATTAAGAGTAACCAACAAGCAGAGGCGTAGGTCTAAATCTTTATTACAATGATAAAGACCTACATAACTTCCAATTTCTATTATCCAGAGGATTTTATCATACCTTGTGGAATTTTTGACTTTATAAAACCCTAGAGTATCAACTGTGATTCACATTTTCAGTTCAATCATCTAAGAGTTAGTAACATCACGCTTAAGAAAACAGTAACAGTGACAGTACTTTTTCCTCTACAAAACAAAAGCATCTGACCCAACATTAATACGCGAAAGGAAGGGCAACTGTGTTATCAGATGATTATAATGTATGTATCACCTAAAGAAGAGAGCTTGGCGTATGTCCACTATAAAGGAGGTGTATCTTCAAGGATAATGAAGATGCTTTCCAGGATTCACTAAGTTTCTCCTAGTGACATCTCTACACCTATTCTCTACAGGAGAAAATATGTCTGGTACAATGTGAGGTGCTATTTACCTTTTAAAGTATACTTTAAATAATTACAAATTCAGCATATTCTTTCAAAGTGGATGTGCTCATGATCCCAAACACATCAAACTAAATTATTCATTCTTCTCAATCCCACCACAAACATTTTACAAAAATCAGTGAAAATAAATTCCAGATCATTAAAGGGAAAGGTGAAATTGGGAGTTGTTGCCTTAATGTTTGTCTGAACCGTTAGTTAAACCTTTAAATCTTTCATCATACATAACTTTTCAGCCACATCAGAATATAACTCTTCAGATTTGCACTCAAAGGATACAGTTCTACTTTTCTCCCTTGCATTAAGTTTTCTTTTCTTTCCTTTTTCTTTCTTCCTTTTTTTTAAGCAAGTCACTGTACAGATACTTATTCTCTACACCACTTCCCTTTTGAAACATTAAACTGACACTGGAACTGACTGCACAAGATTGCATTTTCTCTTCCTAAACAACTTGAATTGAAAGGTTACTTAGTGTAACAATATTTACTTGCAGAATTGTGTTGTTACCAAGGGTATAATGGATGGTGGCTATGCAGGTTTACGCAAGAATGAGTGAAGCATGAGGCATTAGCCATGTGTTTGACATGTTTCAAATTGCTATAATCCAGCATTAAACACACCCAGCAATTCATGCCATTTCTTGCAGCCATAATCTTGAATAAAGCGTGCACAACCACTTATTATATAAATTAGTATATGACTCCCTGTTATAGTCACAACAGTGCTTTTGTGTTTATTTTGCATCAAGATGTAGTCTTTTATTTGTACAAATAGCAGGATATAAAGACATAGCTCAATTAGACCTCCTTACTTTATGATAGGGTAGTACTGAATGCTAGATTTGTTGGTTTTATTTTTTCCTTTTAGAGCTATAGGTTCCATTGGTATAAAACTGTACCATGTGAGATAGACATTTGCCAGAGTGATGACAGAAACCTGCACATATCCTATTCTGTATTCACTACAATGTACAAAAGTTTGATACTTGACCTGGGCCAGTACAGTTAACTGTGTTATCTCAACCACCACCAGGGACACTATTGGTCCTGTTGCTTACTCAACTTCTTTTCTCTCAGGTTCTTTTGCGCTCTCTCGTTCTCTCTCTCTCTCTCTCACCTTCCCTACCTCTTTCCCTTCCTTCTTCTGTTCCACCCTCTACCCCATGTGTGTGTATGTATAAACATGTATATGTATGTAGGCAGAGAGATAGATATGGACAGACTGATCGATCAAACTATATATGTCAAAGATGATGATAAGGGAAAATAGCCTTTAACCTGCCCCCACACTCCCTCATCCACATAAACGGACACTACATCTTATAATCTTGGTGCCTTAGTATTATTAAATCTCATTTTTTTTTGCCATCTGACCATTTAATTAAGCAAATGGATGGAAAAATGACTTCCTGAGAAATTAAGAATAAATAACAGTGCATATAAAAAGCTTTAACTATTTCTGTGAACTTTTCTTAAAATTATTTATAGTGACATCAAAAGACATTTCATTTTCAGTATCTTCTAGTGTCTTAATTTATCATCCAAATATATACACTGAATCCAAAAGATTTTGAATATGACAAAGAAAAGCGAAGCATGAAATGAAAAAGTTATCATATATCATTAAGTAGTTCTTAATCATTTTTAAATGATCAATATAAACTATTCTTAAATATTCCCATGCAAATTCATATAATACAGTGTTAAATATGAGGAAAACCTATGCATGCAACATGAAATTATATACATTTACCTCAAAATATCCGCTAAATTCTGATTTTGAAAACTTGAATGGGAAACAAAACTTTTGAAAGAAACTAGCATTTAAATAATGGTAACTTCTGTGCTCTAGTGGAATTAATTCATCATGGACACCATGCACGGTGCATTTGAAATCGAGTACTGCTTTGCTAAAAGTCTTTAATGCTAAGATTGCCTAATAAATCAAAATGCCAAATATGAAGGACATAGTTGAATGTGTAAGAACAAAAATTGAACAAGCACAAGGATATTTTTAATTTTAAACAACTGAAACAGGATGTCTTTTAAAACATGATTTGAGAAAGGATATCTGTTCTGAGAGCTAGTCATATATCTTTATTATATAACAAGTGATATGATCATAAGTAAATGAAAATTAAGTTGTTTACAAATATGCTTGCCCCTGCTTTTCACTTGTTTAAACAAAATGCCTAAAATGCTATTCACAAATTAAGGCTACCTTCCTTGGGAAAAAAGCAATAATTTTAATAGTAAACATTCAAATTTTCATTCAAA